>NW_007258124.1:87233-88587 GCF_000164805.1 Carlito syrichta | reverse complement strand
TAATGATATAATCATGTGGTTTTGTTTGACATCTGTTGATGTATTTAATTACATTTATGGTTTACGAATGTTGAACCAGTCTTGCATCCCCAGGGATGAAGCCTACTTGGTCATGATGGATGATTTTTGAGATGTGTTGTTGAATCCGGTTCGCTAGGATCTTGTTGAGAATTTTAGCATCTATGTTCATCAAAGATATTGGCCTGTAGTACTCTTTCTTTGTTGGGTCTTTAACTGGCTTGGATATCAATGTGATGCTAGTTTCATAAAATGATTTGGGGAGAGTTCCGTCTTTCTCAATCACCTGGAATACCTTCAGTAGGATTGGTATCAGCTCCTCCTTAAATATCTTTAGAATTCTGCTGAAAAGCCATCTGGCCCAGGGCTTTTTTTTTGTAGGTACTTTTCTTATTACATAGTCAATTTCCTTGATTGTTATTGGTCTATTTAGGGTCTCAATTTCTTCTTGTTTCAACCTAGGCAGGTTGTGTGATGACAGAAAGTCCTCCATTTCCTTAAGGTTTTCAAGTTTGTTTCCATACAGGTGTACACAGTAGTCTCTAATGATCTTTTGTATTTCTTCAGGGTCAGATGTGACTTCATCTTTTGTGTTTCTGATTGTGATTATTTGGGTTTTTTCTCTCTTTTTCTTGGTCAGTCTATCTAGGGGACCATCGATCTTGTTTATCCTTTCAAAGAACCAGCATTTTGTTTCATTGATGGTTTGTATTATCTTTTTGTCTTCTATGTCCTGGATTTGGGCTTTTATTTTGGTGCTCTGGATTCTTCTGCTGAAATTAGGGTTTTTGTGGTCTTGCTTTTCCAGCTTTCTTAGGTGGCTTGTTAGGCTGTTAATTTATGATCCTTCCATTTTCTTCCTGTGCGTTTGTAGGGATATAAATTTCCCTCTTACTACAGCTTTTATGGCATCCCAGAGATTTTGGTAAGATATTTCTTCATTTTTATTTATTTCCAGGTAACTTTTGATCCCTGTTTTGATTTCATTGTTGACCCAAAAGTTGTTTAACATCATGCTGTTTAGTGTCCATGTCTTTGTGGGTTTTGGGGGGACCTTGTTGGTGTTAATGTTATTTTTATTCCACTGCAGTCCGAGAAGGTGCATGGTAAAATTTCAGTCCTTTTAAATTTACTTATGCTTGATTTATGGCCAAGTATGTGGTCAGTCTTAGAATACGTTCCATGCGGTGATGAATAGAATGTGTATCCTGTGGTCTTTGGATGGAGTGTTCTGTAGGTATCAATTAAGTCCATTTGGTCAAGAGTCGACATTGACGTTCCGGAGCTCATTGCTGATTTTTTGTCCTGATGATCTGTCTAGGGTTGTGAGTGGGGT
>NW_007258124.1:84742-86638 GCF_000164805.1 Carlito syrichta | reverse complement strand
TTTTTCCTGTACTTTTGTGAAGAACGTTGTTCTTTTTTCCTTTTCTTCTGTGTTTAGTACTTTCTTCAGTGTTTCATGTAGAGGTGGTCTGGTGGGAGGGTTTTTTAAAAGGTGAAGCCAAATTGCTATAATAATATGAAGAATTGGGGATTAAAGCTTTTAGTATTTTTTATTGTTCAAAAGAAACTGACAACATCTTAGACCTAGTTAAGCGTGCATGATATAAATTTAAGCATTAACACTGAATAAATAAAAGAAAGTAATATTGTTTTTATAAATGCAGAAGAGAAGCAAAAATAAGTTCTTGTTAATTTTATCACTGTGAAGAAAATATATTTGATAACTATGAACTTCCCACCAAAGAGAAAGTATCCAAGGAAAATGGATTAAACTTTAAAAAGTTAAGCTTATTTGCAATTACAATGAAGAAAAAATAGAGCTCAAAATTGCATAAACCTGTAAAAAAAAAAAAGGCAAGTTTTATTTACTAATACTTTTTATATCACATAAAGCTTTATGTAATAAACCTGAAACCCACTTGTTTATCAGAGAAACTCCCTTTAATCCCATAATAAATAAAAGTTAATATTTTTAACATAACTTCCAAGCCAGTAGAGGTAGGGGAAAAATAATAACTCAATAGAAGGCAGGAAAGTATAAAAAAGGAAGGAAAAACCTGGTAAATAGAAAATACAAAATAAGATAGTAGAAATAAATTACTTTTGCAATTGTATTGATATTGAATTTATTTCTACTATATAAATGACTTAGACTCAAACTTATGAAGCAGTTAGGGATATGCCATCCCCAAATATGCCAGATTGGTAATTGATTATTTCAAGTTGAAAACATTTGAGATTCAGAAAGGATGAGCTGACTAGTCTCTTTCTGCATGCAGCAAGTGATAAATATACCTCTGGGAGGGGTGAGAAAATAGCCCTTATCACCAGAGACTTGGAATTGGAGGCTGCAATGGACCTGAATAAACATACTTAATGAAGTAACCCTTATCTTCCAAATTTTTTACCCCCTCCCATATATCTCCTAGTGATCTCCCTAGAAAATTTACTGTCTCTAGCCAGATCTTTTTTGTACTGTTTTTATAGAGTTGTTATTCTTCCACTTGGTTTTTTGTCTTTCTTTTGGTTTTGAGGTTGGTTCATGTGTATTTTATTCTTTTTCCTGTACTTTTGTGACAAACAAATTTATCATTCTTTGTCTAAAAAATACAAACGCATCTTGCTGTGGTTACTTTTTCAGACTTCATGCTCTAGTGAAGATCCCCATGCATGTGTAAAATGAATAAATGTTTATGCTTTTCTCTTGTTAATCTGTCTGGTATCGGTTTGGTTTTTAGATCCAGTTAAAGCGTTCACCAAGAGCTACACGAGAGTCAGAGGTGATCTCTGGCTTCCCTACATGAAACATTCTGCTACAGAGATGAATTTGATCCTGACCCACATGGATCCAAAGCCTCTCCTCTCCTTGCCACCATGAGATCACAAATCCTTCTATACTGCTAGACATTATTTTGAAGAGGAGCATTTTGGGAGGTGAATGCGAGAGTCTTGCCTGAGTCCAGGGGTTCAGGCAAGGCTAGCCTGGGTAACTTGGTGAGAGCTTGTCTCTACAATAAATCAAAAACATTAGCCAGGTGTGGTGGTGTGTGCCTGTGGTCCCACTACTCTGCTTGGAAGGCTGAGGCTGGAGGGATCACCTGAGCCCAGCAGGTTGAAGCTGTGGGCTGTGAGTGTGCCACTGCACTCCAGCTTGGGCGACAGTAAGACTCCTACTCAAGCTGGACTCCGTGGCTCAGCCTGTAATTCCGCGCCTTTGGGAGGCTGAGGTGAGTGGATTGCCTGAGCCCGCGGGTTCGAGACCCGCCTGGGAAGCAAG
>NW_007258124.1:77219-84722 GCF_000164805.1 Carlito syrichta | reverse complement strand
GGGAGCGGCCACTGCACTCCAGTCTGGGTGACAGTGAGACTCCAACTCAAAAAAAAAAGACTCCGACTCAAAAGAGGAGCAAGTGTAAGGGGGAAGAAATGTGAAAGAAGAAGAAAATGTATTGTTCAACAGCAACTATTTATTTTAACTAAAATGGGTTGTTAACTTGAATTGACAAATTTAAAGTTTGGGTTGGTTTTTTTCCCTCCTATTATAGAACAAGGTGGAAACTAGAAAAGGAGAAATTAGGCCAACATAGAAAATAGAAAGCAATATTTTCTGTGCATAGTGGAATTACAATGTGGGTAAATTTTTGAAACCACTATACATTTTTATAGAATTATTTTTCCACATTGTTTTTTCTCCGGGATGTTAATACTTTCCCTCAGTTTGCATGTATTACCCCTTTTGAATCTAACTATAGTTCTTACTGTAATGGTCAAGGAGGCTCCAAAGGCAATACCAGTTTTGGTCTATGCCAGAAATGGCAGACATAAAGCATGAAGCAAGGGGCAGAAAGGATGAGAATAGACTCCGTTCTTTGCAATCACAAGAGAATGCCCACCCGACCATTCTGCCCTTCTCTTTCATTTGTTCCTTTCTTCTGGTCTAAATACACTTACAATTAGGACCATAGAAAGCCACGTGCGTCATGACCACCATTATTCATCACAGTGACCATTACCCTGGGTAGCAGGGAACATTTAATAGGCCTGTTCCAGCATCTAATGACAAAGGAAAAACACATGGCAGATCACGATAATGATTTTGTGTCTTTCTGTAATGATGAAAGAAAAACCTGATCCTGCATAATAATCGTTTTGTTATTCATGGGACTTAAATGGCATTTCCTCATGAATTTTAATGTGCCATCCATTTTCTCACTACATATTCCTACAATTCCTTGTGAGTCTTTGCAGAACATTATTCTGTTATCTCATACTTTCTTTCAGTTATGTAGTTATTCTGTCTAAACCAAAAGACTTTAGGATGTTGCCTTTTTACTGTATTGGTCACACAGGTCTGGTCTAGGTTGACATTTATTATTTTAAAATAATTTGGAAAGATCAAACTGTGCACGTATGATTCCTGCACCTTTTTCCTGTGCGTATGTCACTTAATTTTTAAAAAGAGTTTACTTTTTAAAAATTATCTGGAACATTCTGCAATCATAAATTTGTGCCTTTTAAAATAAATCATAATTAACGACATTCACGAACCTTTTGTTCGGTGTTCTAAAAGTACAAGAAGCATTTGCAATATTTTTTCTTCCTTTATTCTTCTTTAGTGGGCATAGGTCATGTTAAAATTCAGTTCCACGTGGTATGTAGACAGTGATTTCAAAATTACATTAGACTAGATTTTTAGCTTTAAATAGCTACAGTAGACACAAATTGAGTCTTACTTATTTTTGTATTCAGTGAAGAATCTAGCTTAAGGATTTCCATGTAGAAAGCGCTCATAAATGTTTGCTTAATAAGTGAAAAGCAAGGCTGGGCTCGGTGGCTCAGCCTGTAATCCCAGCACTTTGGGAGGCAAAGGAGAGTGGATTGCCTGAGCCCACGGGCTTGAGACCAGCCCGGGCAACTTGGCAAGACCTCATCTCTACAATAAATTAAAAATTTGATGGATGTGGTAGTGCACATCTGTAGTTTCGGCTACTTGGAAGGCTGAGGTGGAAGCATCCCTGGAGTTCAGCAGGTCGACGCTGGGGTGGCCATGAGTGTGCCATTGCACTCCAACCTGGGTGACAGAGTGAGACTCTGACTCAAAAAAATAAAAATAAATGAAAAGATTTTTTTTTAGAAAACAAATACGTTGTCAGGGGCTGAAGGTAGAAGGAGAAAATTGACTTCAAAGAAGTATAAGGGAACTTTTTACAGTGATGGAAATTTTCTACAAATCGATTATGATTGTAGTTACTGTATGCATTTGTCAAAAATTATACACTGAAAATTGGTGAATTTAATTACATGTAAATTATGCCTTAATAAGGTCAATTAAAGAAAAGATCTTATGATGATATCAATGTTTCCTTATAGGAAACAACTAAAAACAAATGCTGTTAACAAATAACTAGAGCTGGGCACCATGGCTCACACCTGTAATCCCAGCACTTTGGGAAGTTGAGACAGGAGACTCGCTAGTGCCCAGGAGTTCAAGGCCTGCCTGGGCAGTATAGCTAGACCTCGTCTCTACAAAAAAATTAGCCGGGTGTGGTGGTGTGTGCAGAAGGATCACCTGAGCCTAGGAAGTCAAGGCTGCAGTGAGCTATGGTCATGCCACTGCACTCCAGCCTGGGTGACAGAGACTCCAACTCAAAACCAAATGAACAAACAAAAAAATAACTCCTGAGCTCAAGGGATCCTCTCACCTAAGACTCCCAAAGTGCTAGGATTATGGGCATGAGTCTATAACTGACATAACTATTCTAATTTGACAGCACTTATTGGTGCAATAATTTTTAAAAGAACATAAACAGGCCGGGCTTGATGGATCAGCCTGTAATCCCGCACCTTTGGGAGGCTGAGGTGAGTGGATTGCCTGAGCCCGAGGGTTCGAGACCCGCCTGGGCAGCGAGAACTCAGCTCTACAATAAATCAAAAAATCAGCTGGGCGTGGTGGCGCATGCCTGTAGTTCCAGTTACTTGGAAGGCTGAGATGGAAGGATTGCCGGAGCCCAGCAGGTCGAGGCTGCGGTGGCTGGGAGCGGCCACTGCTCTCCAGCCTGGGCACTAGAGCCTGGGCAACACGGCAAGACCCCAACTAAAACAAAAATATACTTCTAGGATGTTATTTTAAGAAAATAGACATTTAGAAAAATGTAAAAAGTTATTTCTCATCATTTATAACACCATAAAATTTTTAACAATCTAGGTGTCCAAAATAGAGACATAGTTAAATAAGTGATAAGTTTCCATATGATGAAATATTATGCAAGTATTAAAAATAACAGAATTTTAATGACATAGATATATTTAGTGTGTGTATGTGTGTGTATCATCTGTAGACAGACTGACTACATAATTTGCAGGTTCTGATACAAAATGAAAATGTGGCACTCCTTGTTCAAAAGTATTAAGAATTCCAAGAGGCCAGGTGCAGTGGCTCAAGCCTATAATCTCAGCACTTTGGGAGGCTGAAGCGAGAGGATTGCCTGAGCCCACAGGTTTGAGACCAGCCTGGGCAACATGGTGAGTCCTCATCTCTACGATAAATCAAAAAATTAGCTGGGTGTGTTAGTGCATGCCTGTAGTTCCGGGTACTTGGAAGGCTGAGGCAGAAGGATTGCCTGAGAGCAGTAGGTTGAGGATGCGGTGGCTGTAAGTGTGCCACTGTACTCCAGCCTGGGCGACAGAGTAAGACTCCAACTCCAAAAAAAAAAAACGATTCAAGAAAACAGCAGTAAACCTTCAAATCAGGTGTGGGACCCTTCTGATTGTGGGTCCTGTGTGACTGACTACACAGGCCGTATGCCCATGTAACTGGCCCTGTCTGTAGAAAAAAAGACTGAAAGAAAATATCTCAAAATGTCAGTAGTGATTATCTTTGGTTTGGGGGATTATTCGTGATTTTTATTTCATGCATTAAAAAAAATTCACAATAGACATCTTACTTTTATAATCAGTAAAAAACAAAAGAAGAGAAAAAAACAGTATGTGTCTTTTTAAAAAGACCCAAATTACATTTATAAAAGCAGCACTACAATGAATTGCATTATATTTCGCTTTTAGGCTCCTTTAAATATCCCTTTTTTGCCACTGGGAATAACAGATTCTATTTTTAAAGTGTCTATACTGTGTTTTTAAGTCACTGTAGAGAATAGAGCGGATGTAAAAATGAAATGAATTCTTTTGCTAAGTTTAAAAAAAAAAAAGCAAGCACAAGCCGAACCACAAATAACACAGTTCCATCTATTTTTGTTCCATATAGAATTAGCTCTTTGGTTGGACATTGAACATTTGCTTGAATGGTATTCTTAGACCTATGTTCATATAATTGGCAGCCCATACTAGCATTCTTAGACCTATGTTCATATAATTGGCAGCCCATACTAGCAAAAGGAAGATTTGCAAGAGGCCTAATGCATCTTGAGCACTCTAATCCAATGAAAGTTTTAGAAACACTTTTTTTTTGAGTTGGAGTCTTACTCCATCACCCAGGCTAGAGTGTAGTGGCATGCTCACAGCCACTACAACCTCGACCTGCTGGGCTCAGGAGATTCTTTCTACCTTCCACCTCAGCCTTCCGAGTAGCTGTAACTACAGGTGCACACTACCATGCCCAGCTAATTTTTTGATTTATTGTAGAGGCAAGGTCTCACCAAGTTGCCTAGACTGGTCTCAGACCCCTGGGCTCAGGCAATCCTCTTGCCTCCCAAAGTGCTGGGATTACAGGCTTGAACCACCATGCCCAGCCACTTTTTTTTTTTTTTAATGGAGAAGGGTTGCAGTTGGAAGACAATAAAAGACATCTTAAATAAGAGAGCATTAAGTGAATTAAAAATCATACAGAGGATATGTGCAATGTGAGAAAGAAAAGAAAGTTTTTATCTGAGAAATTCAAGCCCCCTTTAAAATATGAGACCCAGAGAGGCATTGAAATGTGACTCATATCTCGTTGAAATGTGAGTCATGTCCCACTCCCCCTTGAACTAAATAATCACCTCTTGAAGCTACTGGCTGTGTGGGTTCTAGACTAACTGATGCCAAGTAGCTAGAAATCAACAATGTCATACACTGGACAATGTAACTCATGCCCTGTAATTCAACAATGCATAGCCAATCACTAATTAATGTTATTTCTGTAAGCCAATAAAAGTTTCTGACAAACAACTTTCATAATCATCCCTTTTCTGATTCATTATTTTTTCTTTAAAAACCTGAGCCTGTCCTTTGTTCTCCTAAGCACTTTCCAAGCTAGCTTGGAAATGTTTTCTAGCTGCAGTTCTCAACCTTAGACCAAATAAACTCTCTATATTAATTTTGCTTTGGTTTCTTTATCTAAGTCAACAAATACATTCCTTTAGAAGTTACACAGAGAAGCCTTAACAAGGCAAATTGTTAGTTACTTATAACTAGTCATATTAAAGAGTTATAACGAGGCGCTAATGCAATACAAAAGCCAAGGCAAATTGTCTAGTGCCCAAAGGACTATCCCTGCAGACCCCCTTGAGTGCAGGCTTCATGTTTTAGTATATTCTCTACCATATTGCATACTCTATGAATCCCCACGCTTGTATAATTTCAGACAGAAGGAATATAACAAAGAATGATTCGTTATTTGTCATTTCTTCCCCTTTCCTGTATTCTGTTAATTGTTTCTCCTGAAGAAAAGCTTTTCTTCAATGTACTTACTGAAGGAAGTATGAATACAGACTAAAGAAGCCAAAAAGAGGGCTGCTTGTTTCAAATTGGAAAGGAAAGGAGGAGGAGGAAGAGAGGAAGTGCGAGTGTCAAAGACAGGGAGGGAGACTGAACAGATTTGAGAGAGAGAAGGGAAAAAGATGTGAATCTCCTGCTTAAAGCAAGAAACTTGGAGAGAGAAATGCCTCAGATAGGTATGTAAAGGGTGCTGCTAATGGTATATTGCATAACTCCCTCTTCTGTCTCCCTTGAAACCTTCAGTAACAAATGTCATCACTCACCAGGTGCAGTGACTCATGCCCGTAATCCCAGCACTTTGGAAGGCTAGGACAGAGGATTGCTTGAGCCCAGGAGTTGGAGAGCAACCAGGGCAACGTAGCGAGTTCTCATCTCTACAAAAACAATTTAAAAATTATCAAGGCACGGTGGCACGTGCCTGTAGTCCCAGCTACTTGGGAGGCTGAGGTGGAAGTCCAGGAGGTCAAGGCCACAATGAGCTGTGATCCACTGTACTCCAGCCTAGGTGACAAGAAAGAGACCCTGACCCTGCCCCCATCCCCCAAATTTCATTACTCATCAATGTTTTTGTTGTGGGATTTGTGTTGTTTGGGCTAGAAGACATTTGAGAGTGGCCTTCAGAGAATGAGAGAGGGCCAAGACGCTCAGGTACAGTCACACCACAAGTCAGAGAGGGTTAAAAGCAAAGACTCATCTGGGCGCAGTGGCTCATGTGTATAATCCCAGAACTTTGGGAGGCCGAGGTGAGAGGATTGGGAGCCCATGGGTTCAAGACCAGCCTGGGCAACTTGGCGAGACCACATCTCTACAATAAATCAAAAAAAATTAGCCAGGCATGATGGCACATGCCTGTGTTCCAGCTTTTTGGAAGGCTGAGGTAGAAGGATCACCTGAACCTAGCAAGTCGAGGCTTTGGTGGCCATGAGCTTGCCCCTGCGCTCCAGCCTGGGCGACAGAGTGAGACTCTGACTCCAAAAAAAAAATAGGAAAGACTCCTTTCTTTCATGTTTATTTGTCACAGGTTGTGTTTACATGTATCTAGTCTGCACATGTGCACACATTTAAATTGTATTCATCCACTTATTTAACAAACATCACTGCAGCTTCTACTGTTTGCCAGGTATTGTGCTAAGTTGTTCCTGGGAACACCAGGAAATACAAACCCAGATCCTGTCCTACAGGAGCTTACCATTTAATACCATAGAGTCTAGTGTGAGGAAAAGACCCAAAACAAATATAGCAAGTAAAGGTACAATCACATACTTTTCTGTTGTTAAAAAAAAAAGCAATAATTTCCAGGCAACTTAATTATAAACAAAGTGCCAAGTTTTATTCCAATCTTACTGCAAGCAAAAGGCCTATAGCAGACCAATTCAAATAATCTTTTCTTTTTCTTTTTTTTTTGAGTTGGAGTCTCACTCTGTTACCCAGACTGGAGTGCAGTGGCCACTCCCGGCCACTGCAGCCTCGACCTGCTGAACTCCGGCGATCCTTCCGCCTCAGCCTTCCAAGTAGCTGGAACAACAGGCACACGCTACCACACCCGGCTAATTTTTTTTTAGTTGTTGTAGAGATGAGGTCTCACCAAGTTGCCCAGGCAGGTCTCAAACCCGTAGGTTCAGGCAATTCACTCACCTCAGCCTCCCAAAGTGCGGGATTACAGGCTGAGCCACCGAGCCCGGCTATTTCATTTTCTTATATCAGTTTTTTTTTTTTAGATGGAGGATCACAGTGGGAATCCTGGTTTAAATAGAATGGGCTGGAAAGACCTCTCTGAGAAAGTAAATTTAAGTTAAGGAAGTCATACTTTAAACGTGCTGAAAAGAAAAAAACAGGCTGGGCTTGGTGGCTCAGCCTGTAATCCCAGCACTTTGGGAGGCTGAGGCAAGAGGATTGCCTGAGCCCGCGAGTTCGAGACCTGCCCAGGCAACCTGGCGAGACCTCGTCTCTACAATAAATCAAAAACTAGCCAGGCGTGGTAGCGCGCACCTGTAGTTCTGGCTACTTGGAAGGCTGAGGCAGAAGGATCACCGAAGCCCAGAGGTTGAGGCTGCGGTGGCCAGGAGTGTGCCACTGCACTCCAGTCTGAGCAACAGAGTGAGACTCCAACTCAAAAAAA
>NW_007258124.1:72477-76643 GCF_000164805.1 Carlito syrichta | reverse complement strand
GGGGGTGAGGAGGTGGGATTGACAGTAGTCGATGTCTGCCTGGGGAAGGGGGGGCACACCTCATCGATAAGAGTATGCGCACGATGAATATTTGTATACCTAGCCCTGAATTGTACCCAACAATTTTAAATAAAATAAAAAAAGGAAAACAAACTGCATTATCTAACAGTAATAAAACATAATTCTGGGGGAAAAAAAAGGAAGTCATACTTAAGTTGAGATCTGAAGGAATACAAAAAGCTAGTCAAATGAGACAATAAGAAAAGGTATTTAATCTGGGGGAACAGCTTGTACAAAGGCTCCAAGGGAAGGAGGGTGACTCTGAAGATGACATTACCTGTGGAAGCCAGCACAGAAGTTGGAATTTATTCAGAAAGTCGAGTTCTGATTGGTCCATTCTGATAGGTTTTTCTCCTCAAACCAACCTTTTGGAGTAAAGTACTAAGAATAGGATGAAATGCTGTGACCAGAGGAAGGGAGATCAGAACCCAAGAGGCAGGTTGACTCTCCTTAATATTTCCATAGAAGAAAGGAACTCAGAGAAAGGCACTCCCTGCAGTTCTTCCTCCACTATCCTTGCTTACTCTTCCTTCAGGGAAAGATGAGTGACTTATCTGATTGGTGATTCCAGGACAAGCCATTAGAAGTAGGAAGCAGGGGTACTGCTTTGAAAATGGAGCTTACTTTGTGACCTATGCTTGCTATGCTTTCTGCTCTGTCAGTGCCGGGGTTTATGAAACAGGTCCTGATCTTATGCACTGCTGGCTGAGGGAGTGTCTTCCAGGCAGAGCCAACTCTCTCTACAGTTAGTTTGGAAAGCCTAGATGTGAGGGGAACTGGGGGAAGCCCTATTTTAACCTTGGGCTTAAGCCACATTGCTTCAACACAATTTACAAGGAAATCTTCCCTAGATCTTCTTTCCAAGGGGTGGGTTGGAACTTGAAGGGGAAGAGAAGGAGGGATTAGCCCTCAGACCGCTAACAGATGGATTTTGGTTTGATATGTGAATTTCTTGAGATAGAGAATTACATTCTGGGGGGCTCTTGATGATGATGATGATAATGATTTTTTTGAATTGAAGTCTCACTCTGTCATCCAGGGTGGAATGCAGTGGCACGCTCACTGCCACCACAGCCTCCACCTGTCGGACTCAGGCGATCCTTCCCCCTCAGCCTTCCAAGTAACTGGAACTACAGGCATGTACCACCACACCCAGCTAATTTTTTGACTTACTATACAGACAAGGTCTTGCCATGTTGCCCAGGCTGGGTCTCGAACCCCTAGACTCAGGCAATTCTCTCTCCTTGGCTTCCCAAAGTGCCAGGATAACAGGCTTGCACCACCTTGTCTGGCCCCGGGACTTCTAATTATAAGGACAAAATTTCAGCACAAACTAGCTTAAGCAAGGCAAAAAAAAAAAAAAAAAGTTTATTGGCTCACATACTGGGAAGGACAGGGTTATGTGTGTCATTATGACTTTTTGCCTCTCATTTCTCATCTCTGCTTGGCTTGGTTTCATTCCCTGACTCTGGGTGCCTTCAAGTTTTCTTCAGGCTGTCTTCAGGTGGAGGACGACAGTGCCAATTGCCCCAGGCCTATATCAGAGCCTGGCTACCTCAGTTTTTCTCTCCAGACGCGTACATAAAAACCTAGGGAAGGTCTATGGTTGACCTTGATTAGTCAAGTCCAAGCCTCTGAACTGATCATTGAGGGAGAGAAACTCTAATTGGCCAGATCCTAGTCACATGCCTACCCCTGAGACCAAGGCTGTCAGAGTATTGTGACTCAAAGTCATATCAAATGTGTAAGAGTTTGTTTCCCAACAGTAAGGGCTACACAATTACCAAAAGAAAGAAAAGGAGGCTGGAGAGACAAAAATGACAAAATTCAGAACGGTAAAGGAAGTTAAGGATACATTGCTTTATGAGAGCAACAACAGAAAAGTATAAAAATTGCTACAATCCAGCTTGGCCTTACTCTCCCAGCACCCAATTAAAATACTCTTCTTAAAGAGTAATGTTTTCTTGAAATGAAACTCAGAAAATGCAGCAGGATGGAAAAAATCTTGCTCTCCTCAGTGGTGTAGACAGGGCAAGAACTGAAAGGGAGTTCTCCTACTATAAATAGGAGATAGACTAGGCATAGATAAATAGGAGTTAAAATAGGCAAAGAAAGGGTCAGAGGCGGATACTAGTGCTGGGAGTAAATCTAGCTCTGCAAGGTACTGCAAAAGACAACAGGTAACAATCCAAGAGGCCGGGCTTGGTGGCTCAGCCTGTAATTCCAGCACTTTGGGAGGCCAAGACGAGTGGATTGTCCGAGTCCACAGGTTCGAGACCCATCCGGGCAACTTGGCGAGACCTCATCTCTAACAGGACTTCATACTTATCTCCAAGACCAGACTTTCTGATAACCAGATAACAATAAATCAAAAATTAGCCGGGCATGATAGCACGCGCCTGTAGTTCCAGCTACTTGGAAGGGTGAGCTGGAAGGATCGCTGGAGTCTAGCAGGTGGAGGCTGCGGTGGCCGGGAGTGTGCCACTGCACTTTAGTTGGGGCAACAAAGTGAGACTCCAACTCAAAAAAAAAAAAACCCCAAAAATTCAAGAAAACAGTCAGCACCTACAGGCTCAACACAAAGAAGATGGAATATCTCAGATGATAGATGTCGGATGCTCCCCTGCACAGATTTCCAAATATGGAGAGTCACTTAGACATTTAGGCTGCAAGTGTGGAGCATAACTTCAGTCTCCCCAGGTATGATAAGAACAGAGACTGATAAGAACAAGGCAGGGCCTCCAGGTCTAGAGAGAGTGTGGGTGTCAGCAGATTTATAAGTCAGAGATTCAGGTGCAGGGAAGAGAGAGAGCTGCAGTTATGCAAACTGTTTAGCAGCAAGTCTGGTCTTGGAGACAAGTCTGAAGTCCCGTTATCAGGGCATGAGGTCAGAGCCAGTCTAGCAATGAGTATAACTTTGTGTGCCAAATCTATGGGTGATAGGCATGAATGCCTTCCAGAGGCTGAGGTTTTTTTAGGAGCCAGATGGTTGGGATCTATGAGGAGAGGGAGAATCCAGAAGTTGGGAGTCAGGCAAGTTCTGATAGACATAAGGACAGAGTTTACTATGCAAGAATGTATTTTGTTCAGATCAAGTCCCAGAGTAAAGTACAAGAGATGTGTAAAAAAGAGAAAGAGTCCACACGTGATTTGAAACACCCAGGGCTGTGGGAATACCATGATCAGCAAAATTAAGTACAAAGTTGGAGCACATTTGAATAAGAATAATCTGTATTGTTGATTTGTATTCATCTCTAAGATGTGCCTCTCTCTGTGAAGTTCCATGGATAAAGATTTGGCTTCAGTTTCTATCTGGAAACCTGGCACCATTTATTTACAAATTAAAAATGCAAGCAAATCATTTATATATCTCCTAGAAACCAGAGTTTGTATATTATACCTCAATTAATTTGGATAATGCTGTGGGTTGTTTCTTTTCTTCTTTTTAAATTCTAATTAAGCCATCCATCACTCAATATGACGGTTTTCTCAAGTATGCGCTTCTTAAAATGATTGAATTTTATTTAGTATCCTATAGTATGAAGAAGTTTAACTCCTAGGGAAAATCTCATGTAAGTGATCATCTGCTATTTTGGGGTGGAGAGAAGAGAAGGGATGTCTTTTCTGATCCTCTTCTTTTGAAAGCTATTGCTCTCCCACTCCATGAGACTCGAGTGGATCTGTCAGATACATGGGTTTAAATCCAGAACCTTCATGATTACCACCATCTATATCCTCCCTTTCCATACAGATGCCAATCATCTAGCCCTAAAACAAGCCTCATGGACTTATGAACCAGGTTGCCCAATCAGAGTACCTAATTCCCCTAGACACACAATTGGCCAAGAGGGGAGCAAGTGGCATTATTTGAGTTATTTGTAAAGATTTAGCTGGGCTCGGTGGCTCAGCCTATATATAATCCCAGAGCTTTGGGAGGCTGAGGTGGGTGAATTGCCTGAGCCCGCTGGTTTGAGACCTGCCTGGGCAACTTGGCGAGTCCTCATCTCTACAATAAATCAAAAATCAGCCAGGCGTGGTAGCGTGTGACTGTAGTTCCAGCTACTCGGAAGGCTGAGGTGGAAGGATCGCCGGAGTCCAGCAGGTCG
>NW_007258124.1:52662-72457 GCF_000164805.1 Carlito syrichta | reverse complement strand
AGTGGCCACTGCACTCCAGTCTGGGCCACAGAGTGAGACTCCAACTCAAAAAAAAACAAACTAGATTGAACTGAGTTTCTGTCACTTACAATCGAAAGGTACCAACAGTATAGCAACATGGAGCTTCATGACACTACTACTAACTCTGGTCACCATAGGAATACTGATCAGAGGTAAGTGTTATTAGTTTTTGCATTGTTGAAGGAACATTAGAGAATAAATTTTGTTATTAGTTTTTGCATTGTTGAAGGAACATTAGAATAAATAAATAAATAATTTCTTTCTTTTTTTTTTTTTTTTTTTTTTTAGTTGGAGTCTCACTCTGTCACCCAGACTGGAGTCCAGTGGCATGCTCATAGCCACTGCAGTCTCAACCTGCTGGGCTCTGGCAATCCTTCCACCTCAGTCTTCCAAGTAGCCGGAACTACAGGCGCGGGCCACCACGCCAGGCTAATTTTTGATTTATTATAGAAATGAGGTCTCACCAAGTTGCCCGGGTGGGTCTCGAACCCGCGGGTTCAGGCAATCCACCCGCCTTGGCCTCCCAAAGTGCTGGGATTACAGGCTGAGCCACCGAGCCCGGCCTATAATTTCTACTTTGACCAGGCTCAATGACTCACTCCTGTAATCCCAGCACTTTGGGAGGCCGAGGTGGGAGGATTGCTTGAGCCCAGGAGTTTGAGACCAGCCTAGGCAACATAGCGAGACCTCATTCTACAAAAAACAAAAAAATTAGCTGGGCATGGTGGCATATGCCTGTAGTCCTAGCTACTTGGGAGGCTGAGGTGAAAGGATTGCCTGAGTCCAGGAGGTCAAGGCTGTGGCAAGCCGTGACCATACCACTGTACTCCAGCCTGAGTGACAAAGTGAGATCCTCAACTCAAAAATAATAATAATAATAATAATTTCTACTTTTTGCCTCCAATTTCTACTTGTCGCAATTGCATGTAATGAAGCCACACAAAGTAGACTGAATAATAAATAAGTTTCATTTTAATTTAGCACCAAAGATTTAATATCAAGCACAAAACTTTAGATGTGAACTTACGTTTCTGATCATTTTTGATGACAGAGTTTTGAAATAATTTAGTTCGTGTATATGTTTGCAAGTAAGGAGTAATCCTGCAAGATATTCAAGTAGGTTACTCTCTGTTATTGGACATGAATGAAGTAGGTTTCTCTGTGTTATTGTGTTATGGCCCCATCCAATCAACCGGCTGCAATCCCTTGCAGCCAATTAGAATATGAGAGGCAGAGACTGGGAGAGAAGGAAGTGTTTCATTTTTTTTTTCTTTTTGAGTTGGAATTTCACTCTGTCGTTCAGGCTAGAGTGAATGGTACGCTCACGGTCACTGCAGCCTCGACCTGCTGGGCTTAGGTGATCCTTCAGCGTCAGCCTTCCAAGTAGCTGGAACACAAGCACGTGCCACCACACCTGGCTAATTTTTTTATTTATTGTAGAGATGAGAGTTTGCCATGTTGTCCAGGCTGGTCTTGAACCTGTGGGTTCAGGCAGTCCTCTCACCTCGGCCTCCCAAAGTGCTAGGATTATAGGCATGAGCCACCATGCCCAGCCTGGAAGTGTTTAATTTCTATAACCAGGTTATAGGGAGATAGGGTCAGCATTATGGCCAAAAAGCCCATCATGGTCAAAGCAACACAAATTAATTCCAGTGTTTATACCCCAAATTCATAACCCTTCACCCATCCTGAACTTGAAGTCTACATGCAATTTTAGCATGACTCTAGATTTTCATTAACAATTTTTGAACTAGGCACAGTGGCTCATGTCTATAATCCTAACACTTTGGGAGGCAGAGGTGAGTGGATTGATTGCCTGAGCCCATGGCTTCGATCAGCCTGGGCAACTTGGTGAGACCTGGCCTCTACAATAAAATAAAAAAAATTAGCTGGGCATGGTGGTGTGCCTGTAGTCCCAGCTACTTGGAAGACTGAGGCGGAAGGATCACCTGAGCCCAGCAGGCTGAGGCTGTGGTGGCTGTGAGCATGCCAGCTGCACTCTATCCTGGGTGATAAAGTGAGACTCCAACTGAAAACAAAAAACCTAAATTTTGATACGTGACCACTGACGTGACACAAATTCTCCTGGTCATGTTGACATTTTAGATAACATTTTGGAATTGACACTATGGTCTTTTAAAGTTTTTTTAGAGGAAGAGGCAGACAATTACACTATTTAGACAGAAGGGAACACACAATTGTAACAATCTTTTATTCTCGGAGCCCTGGCCTATAATAGTCCAATATCCTTGTAGTCACAGCCATATGGAGGGGAGGTGAGCAATGCCCACTTCGAGCTTTCGGACACACTCTTGTCAGCCTTGGATCACTCTCCTAATCATTAGGTGATCTGGCTTGCCAATTGTTCCTTCTTCAGCACCAGCAATGACTTACTACATAAGATTGGACTGTTGGACAGGGACGTACTAGGAGAGAAGAAATGGAGAGCGTGGGAGTGTGGAGAGGAAGCAAAAGGCAAAATGTACACTTTTGAATCCAAGCGGGTTTTATGTTTAGCCCAACCCAGCTACAAAAGAACACGAGTTTTCCAGTCTTTTCTATAAGACTGTTCTAATAAAACCAAAATGGCCTCCTTTAACAATTGGGCACTTAAAGTATAAAAAGCCCATGATGACTCCTAACTAGTGTCCAACATGTTTCTAGCTTTGCTATTGGTAAGTTCAAAGCCAGTCTGACTCTCGATCCTTTCAATGTGTTTTTTCTCCTCTCCAGAAGCTTTGATGATCCCTTTGTCTCTGATGTTCTGAAGTTTCAGGATCACGTGTCTGGATGTAGGTCTCTTCTCATTCCTTGTTCTGAGTGAATCCTTTCACTCTGGAAGTTGATTCCCAGAAGGACTTCCTTGTATTAATTTTTGGACAACTTGCTTCTTTTGGTTTCCCCTGTTTATTTCTTCAAGCCTCTTCACTCAAAAAATATTTATTGATGACCTACTGTGTGTCTGTTTTTGTTGCAAGCAATAATCAAAACATACAGAATCTTTGCCCTGGAGTTCACATTTTAGGTAGATAGCGGACATTTTGCAGTGATCCTATAATTTTCTTTTTTCTGTCTCTCTCCAATTTCTATCTTGTCTTTTTGTTCTTCTTTCTCGAAGATTCTTCAATTTCATGTTCCAACTCATATATTAAAGTGTTGTCCCTGCTATATTTTCAAATTCCAAGAACTCTGTATTATTTCATAAGTGCATATCTTCTCTTATCTCTCTGAAAATATTTTTAATAGTTTTATGATTTATTTACTTATTTTGCTTCTTGCACTATCTCAATACCTCTGCTTTTTTTTTTTTGTCCTGTTTATTTGTTCTGGTCTCTGTTTTTCAATGATAAGAACTTTCTTTCTTACCTACTTATATTTAAGGGGTACAGAATGGCAGCTCTGTCAAATAGTAGGGGACTTGGCAGGATTACCTTTATTTTAGATGGAATTACTTTTTTTTTTTTTGAGTTGGAGTCTCACTCTGTCGCCCAGGCTAGAATGCAGTGGCATGCGCCTGGCTACTGCAGCCTTGACCTGCTGGGCTCAGGGGATCCTTCCACCTCAGTCTTTCAAGTAGCTGAAACGCCAGAAACGCACCACCACGCCAGGCTAATTTTTTGATTTATTGTAGAGATGAGGTCTTGCCAAGTTGCCTAGGCTGGTCTTGAATTCGTGGGCTCAGGCAATTCTTTCACCTTGGCCTCCCGAAGTAATGGGATCATAGGCGTGAGCCACAGCTCCTGGCCATGAACTTCTTATAAGCTTAGTAGTTCGACTAATACCACATTTCCTTTTGCTTCTTTAAAAAACATGATTGAAGTCGGGCTCAGTGGCTCAGCCTGTAATCCCGAGCCTTTGGAAGGCTGAGGTGAGTGGATTGCCTGAGCCCGCGGGTTCGAGACCCGCCTGGGCGGCGAGACCTCATCTCTACAATAAATCAAAAAATCAGCCGGGCGTGGTCGCGCGTGCCTGTAATTCCGGTACTCGGAAGGCTGAGGCGGAAGGATCGCTGGAGCCCAGCAGGCGAGGCTGCGGTGGCTGGGAGCGGCCACTGCACTCCAGTCTGGGCAGCCGAGTGAGATTCCAACTCAAAAAAAAACATGATTGAGTTGAGCTTTTTGCTCATGTATTGGCTTTTCTTTTCCTCCTCACCAGCACTATCATTAGCAGAGCATTTCTTGTGTATTCTGAGTCCTTTTTTTTCCAAGTTGAAGTCTCATCGTGTTGCCCATGCTAGAGTGCAGTGGCACACTCACAGCTACTGCAGCCTAGACCTGCTGGGCTCAGGCAATCCTTCTGCCTCAGCCTTCCAAGCAGCCAGAACTACAGGCATGCGCTACCACGCCAGTTAATTTTTTTTATTTATTGTAGAGACAAGGTCTCACCATGTTGCCAGGCAGGTCTTGAACCCATGGGCTCAGACAATCCTCTTGCCTCGGCCTCCCAAAGTACTGGGATTATAGGCTTAAGCCACCACACATGGTCCAGAATTGCATTTTTAGCAGAAATAATTCTCATTATTTACTTTGATCTGCTAAGGAGGAAAGCTAATTTGAGGGCTAAATATTTAGCTGGTGAGTTTGATGGAGTCAATTAAGACAACTCAGGTCAGTAGAAAGAAATAACTTAATATGTTTTTCACTTAGCTAATTTACAAAGTGGATAATGACTCCTAGCCATGATAGTTACACCAAAAAGTCCATAATAAACTCAACCTCCTTGTTAGAGGGAAAAAAATACTGGAAATCTTACTCAGAACTCATATTTTAAAACTTCATTAATTGTACAAAATATAGATTTCAAGATTATCTTCTCAGCATAAAGGAAGATTTATTACAGTGTTTCATTATAGTTACCCACCTATTTACATGAAAAATTAATATACCACAGCATCATCTCTCAAGCCATAATTAATAAGAAATAGGCCAGGCATGGGGGCTCACACCTGCAATCCCAGCACTTTGGGAAGTTGAGGCAAGAGGATTGTCTGAGTCTAGGGGTTCAAGACCAGCCTGGCCAACTTGGTGAGACCTCATCTCTACAGAAAATTAAAAAGTTAGCTGGGCATGGTGGCTCATGCCTGGGGTTCTAGCTACTTGGAAGGCTGAGGCGGAAGGATCACCTGAGCCCAGCAGGTTGAGGCTGCGGTAGCCATGATTATGCCACTGCACTCCAGCCTGGGCAACAGGATGAGACTCCAACTTGAAAGAGAGAGAGAGAGAGAGAAAGAAAAGAAAAGGAAAAAATAGATAAGAGACCTGGTAGTGGTGGAGCTGGCATCACAGCAGGTGGCAGGTAGCAGAGCATCAGAGCCAGCCCTCTTCATGTGACCAAGTGCCTCCATGTGTGCAGCAGGGAGAATCTGAAGACATAGAGACATCATCCCTAACTTCCAGTGGTATCTCTTAGGGTTCTTTGGTCTCAAGAAATAGAAACTAATTCTGGCAACTCAAGCAGAAGAGAATTTGTTGGAAGGATGTTATTATCTGCAGGATGAAGTAGTTCAAATAGAAAAAAAAAGGATGAAACGAGCTTACAGAATTCATGAAAAGTCTGGAAGAGTAGGCTTAGACACAAGGGAGAAGCAGGGGCAAAAAGTTCAAGGAAGCTATGATGGCACAGGCAGTCTAGTCAGGACAAACTCTCAAGCAGGAGTCCATAGATTCCAAACACCCGCGGTCTTTTATTCTTATGGTTTAGGATGTAAATTACAATGAAGGTGTGTTCAACTGGCCCAGGTTGGTCCTGCTTAGATCAGGGAAGCAGGTGGTGGTCTGATAACAGGCTCAGAATATCGTGTCAAGCAATGAAGAGGTTCCTGCTATGAGACCCAGACTTCTGGGGTATAACATGAACTTTACCACTTACTTAGATGGGCCATCCTGGTAATTCAGTAATCTCTCTGTGGCTCAGTGAGCAGATTTGTAAAGTAGGGATAAGGATAGCATATATTTCTTGGGGACATTTGAGAAACAAGTTAATACACATTAAACTCTTAAAAGAGGGAATGGTACAAAGAAAGTCCACGATAAATGTTCACCTTGATTATACTCAAAATTAAGAACAAACATATATATTAATTAACAATTAAATATAAAGAAAAGGTATGTCGGGCTCGGTGGCTCAGCCTGTAATCCCGCGCCTTTGGGAGGCTGAGGTGAGTGGATTGCCTGAGCCCGCGGATTCAAGACCCGCCTGGGCAGCGAAACCTCATCTCTACAATAAATAAAAAAATCAGCCGGGCATGGTAGCGCATGCCTGTAATTCCAGCTACTTGGAAGACTGAGGTGGAAGGCTCACCGGAGCCCGGCAGATCGAGGCTGCAGTGGCCGAGAGCGGTCACTGCATTCCAGTCTGGGTGACAGAGTGAGACTCCAACTCAAAAAAAAAAAAAAAAAAAAGAAAAGAAAAGGTAAAACTGATTCCCCCTTCCATCTCTCAATAAATTTTAGAGATTTTGATCCGAATAAAAATATGCCTCAGGAATACAAACATATGCTTAGAACATTTATCATATTTTTCCATTTATGTCCACAGTCTTTTATTTAAAGCCATTTTGTTTTCTGTGAACTTGCAAAGATATTCATCTGAACGCCAACTCTGAGAGAATTGGTAAACTTTTCAGGAGGCTGAGGTGAATGGATTGCCTGAACCCGCGGGTTTAAGACCCGCCTGGGCAGCGAGACCTCATCTCTACAATAAATCAAAAAATCAGCCGGGTGTGGTAGCACATGTAATTCCGGCTACTCAGAAGGCTGAGGCAGAAGGATCGCCGGAGCCCAGCAGGTCGAGGTTGCGGTGGCTGGGAGCGGCCACTGCCCTCCAGTCTGGGCGACAGAGTGAGACTCCAACTCAAAAAAAAATCGAAGCCACCTGGGCATGATGGCTCATGCCTGTAATCCCAGCACTTTGGGAGGCTGAGGTGAGAGGATTGCCTGAGTCCAGGGGTTGGAGACCAGACTGGGCAACTTGGCAAGACCTCATCTCTACAATAAATCAAAAAATAGCCAGGCATTATGGCACATGCCTGTAGTTCTAGCTATTTGGAAGGCTGAGGCAAAAGGATCGCCAGAGCCCAGCAGGTCGTGGCTGTGGTGGCCATGCCACTGCACTCTAGCCTAGGTGACAGAGTGAGACCACAACTCAAAAAAAAAATAAAAATAAAAAAATAAGTACCTGGATCTTTGGCCAGGCTCAGTGGTTCAGCCTATAATCCCAGCACTTTTGGAGGCCGAGGCGAGTGGATTGCTAAGTCCTCGGATTCGAGACCAGCTCCGGGCAACTTGGCAAGACCTTGTCTCTACAATAACTAAAAAATTAGCCGGGTGTAGTAGTGTGCGCCTGTAGTTACAGCTACTTGGAAGGCTGCAGCAGGATGATCTCTGGAACACAGCAGGTCGATGCTGGGGTGGCTGTGAGTATGCCACTGCACTCTTGCTTGGGCGACAGAGTAAGACGCCAACTCAAAAAGAAAAAAAAATCTGGCCAGGGCCCGGTGTGGTGGCTCAAGCCTGTAATCTCAGCACTTTGGGAGGTCAAGGCGAGAGAATTGCCTGAGGCCCGGGGTTCGAGACCAGCCTGGCAACTCGGTGAGCCCTCGTCTCTACAATAAATCAAAATATTAGCTGGGTGTGATGGCATGCACCTGTAGTTCCAGCTACTTGGAAGGCTGAGGCAGAAGGATCTCCTGAGCCCAGTAGGTTGAGGCTGCGGTGGCAGTGAGTAGCATGCCACTGCACTCCAGCCTGGGCAACAGAATGAGACTTCAACTAAAAACAAACAAACAAAAAAAAACTTGGCCAAATGCGGTGACTCACAACTGTAATCCTAACACTTTGGAAGAACAAAGTGGGACGATGACTTGAGCCCAGGAGTTTGAGGTTACAGTGAGTTGTGATCACAGCAATCCGGTTGTCTCAAAAACATAAAAATTTAAATTAAAATGGTTCTTTTAATTCTGAATCTCACTCTGTTGCCCAGACTGAAGTGCAGTGGCATGCTTATGGCCACCACAGCCTCGACCTGCTGGACTCGGGTGATCCTTCCACCTCAACCTTCCAAGTAGTTGTAACTACAGGCATGGGCCATCCTGCCTGCTAATTTTTTTGATTTATTGTAGAGATGGAGTTTCATAATGTTGCCCAGGCTATTCTCGAGCCTGTACGCTCAGGCAATCCTTTTACCTCAGCCTCCCAAAGCTCTGGGATTACAGTTATGAGCCACTACATCCAGCTTAAAATGGTTCTTATATGTTACTTTGAGCTAGTTTGGGAAATGTATTTTTCAGAACTAAAATGTTGACAAATTGTAAAAGCTTCAATTCAGATTTATTTAGAGAAACAAAAAAGAATATATATGTTTATGAAATATGACTGAACTATTAAATATATTTGTAGAAAGCCTCCAAAAATATAATTGGTTGAGATTAATTTGGGGACACTCTGAATAAGTAAAATGTGTTTATTAAAAATTTAGGCATTAAAAGATTTAGAAAAGAAAATCAGTTTATTATTACATAAAGATCTCTTGTCAGGTAAGATGGATTCATTTGTAATTAGCAGCATTTCTTACATGCTCCTAATTACAATGAATAATTTAGAAAATGAGAAAAATGAACAAGTTTGTTGTTCTAATCTAAGTAGTTTAAATGTCATTTTCTTTCAAAATTGCTTAAGAGTAAGTGATAGTGCAGGCAGGCTAGGCTGGGAAAACTTCAGGACTGTAGGAAAGTTCCAAGCTCACCGATGCCTGCAGCAGCTGTTGCAAAACCATGCGTGCAAGCGGGGGACCTACCCGTAGGAAACTTCATACCTACCTACCTGTTAGACTCTTACATTGTAATCCGCTTATCCAGGATGCTTGCTGACTGCCAATGCTGCAGGTGTATGCTGACCACTGAGGCAAGAACTGGCTCAGAGATACCCCGGCACATGTGTATCAATAGCCAAGGTTGACATAGGATAACCATAATCTACTTTTACCTTTATTATACACTCATTATAATATCATTAGCATTGTGGTTACACAAAATCTCCACCCACTAGGGCGCCATGACAGTCCCAGTAGGACCCAAGAAGGCCTGAAACTCCCCCACTCGACTTGAGGGAGGAGTAACAGAGACCCAGTTCTAAGACCACCCTTTTGTAGAAAAAGCTCACCTCAAATCCACTCCTCAGCACCCATAAGAATAAACATTATGGCTGAGCACAGTGGCTCACGCCTATAATCCCAGCACTTTGGGAGGCCGAGGTGAGAGGTTTGCCTGAGCCCAGGAGTATGAAACCAGCCTGGGCAACTTAGCAAGACCTCGTCTCTACAATAAATCACAAAATTAACCAGGCATAGTGGTGTACGCCTGTCGTTCCAGCTACTTGGAAGGCTGAGATGGAAGGACCACCTGAGCCCAGCAGGTTAAGGTTGCGGTGACCATGAGCGTTCCACTGCACTCCAGCCTGGGTGACAGAGTGAGACTCCAACTAAAAAAAAAAAAAAAGTAATCCATGTTTATTGTAAATTTTCAGAAAATGCAGAAAAAAATATCACCTAAAACTCAGCGATTCTACAGTTATCGGTTTGCATGGGAAGGTTTTCAAGAGGAAGGGGTATGAAGGCGATAAACAGATGGACAACAGCATGATGACTCCACCATGTTAAAGCTTGCCAGCTGAAGCCTGCCAGGAATACAACTGCCATCAAATCAAATTACGTTTATTATAAGCTTGCTGAAGTGGAGAATGCACACTTGGGGGAATTGTGGGGTGTCTAGGTAAGAAAGAGTTCGGAGAATCTTGTTATAGGATTTGAGCTTGTGTTGGTCAATTTTGGGGGGAGCAAGGACTTGTTCTAGATTGAGTTGTCAAGAAACAGGATCATTTGATAATTGTGTATATTAATTTTAATCTAAGTGACTAGAATCACACAGAGAGCTACAATGGGGGCATTTGGTTATTTTTATGATTTTTTTTTCTTTTTTTTTGAGTTGGAGTCTCACTCTGTTGCCCAGACTGGAGTGCAGTGGCCGCTCCCGGCCACCGCAGCCTCGACCTGCTGGGCTCCGGTGATCCTTCCGCCTCAACCTTCCAAGTAGCCAGAATTACAGGCATGCGCTACCACGCCTGATTGATTTTTTGATTTATTGTAGAGATGAGGTCTCACCTGCCCAGGCGGGGCTCAGGCAATCCACTCACCTCAGCCTCCCAAAGGTGTGGGATTACAGGCTGAGCCACCAATTCCGGCTTTTTTTTTTTTTTTTTTTTAAGTAGGCGTCTCACTGCATTGCTGGAGTGCAGTGGCACAACATGGCTCACCACAGCCTCAACCTTCTGGGCTCAGGTGATACTTCTGCCTCAGCCTCCCGAGTAGCTGGGCTACAGGCATGTGCCACAATGCTTGTCTAGTTTTTTAATTAATTGTAGAGACGAGGTCTTGCTATGTTGCCCAGGCTTGTCTCAAACTCCTGGGCTCAAGCAATCCTCCTGCCTCAGTTTCCTTGTCCGATTATCGTTATGCTGTGAACACCATTTGTCTTCTGTGAGGGAACACTGATTTGCTGGCTGCCAGCTATCAGCCTGGCAGGATCATTTTGTCGTTTCACTTTCTCTTTGTTTTTTATTTTTATTATTTTTTTTCTTTTTCCTGAAACCACTCAGACTCCATCCTCTCCCACTTGCTCCCCCAAAGGAAAGCAAGAACTCTCTATCTCAATCAGCTACTAATCTTGGATTTGGATTTGTGCTTGAGTTTCCACATGGGCCTCTCTGAAATCCAGGTGACCCAGTATGACCAAGAGTTTGGAAGCGGAACAGTCCTCCTGTTTCTGCATAGTTGTCACACAATTATTTTGAGGGTTTGTTGCTTCAGAAATGGTTTTGGCCTGTTGGCAGCTTCTTCTCCAGGGTTGCAGTCAGGGGGTGAGAGGGAGCTGCTGCCCTCCAGTGGCATTCCAGGTAATTACATTTGTGACTGTTGCCCAACTCACCGATGAGCCTTGAAGACATTATGCTAAGTCACATAAACCAGACATGAAAGGACAAATATTGTATGATTTCACTTATATGAGTTGCCTACCACAGTCAAATTCATACAGAGAGAGGGCATAATGGTAGTTGCCAAGGGATGGGGAGGGGAGAAGAGTTTCTATTTGAGAAGATGATAAAAATGGTGAAAAAATATGGTGATGATGCTTAGACATCCCGAGGACTTCCAAGAACAGGTCAGGGCAGGGCAGAGCAGAAGGAAAGCAAATTTTTCTGGGAATAAGAGACAGCTAAATTTTAGGTATTATTGTTAATGTGGCCCCATTAGTGCTCTCAACTTGGTGAAGCCTAGAAAAATATAGGTTACATTAATTGTAGGTTTTTAGTAATAATATACAGTATTGCTTTTATAGTTAGAGAAGACATCTGATTAAGATAGAAAAATAAGAATGTAAACATTTGTGTTTGCACCAGGGGAGTGGGTCACGCCTGCGATCCCAGCACTTTGGGAGGCAGAGCCAAGAGGATTGCCTGAGCTCACGGGTTCGAGACTACCCTGAGCAACATGATGAGCTCTCGTCTCTACAATAAAAATTTTAAAAATTAGCCAGGTGTGGTGGTGCATGCCTTTGGTTCCAGCTACTTGGAAGAGGTGGAGGAGGAAGGATTGCCTGAGCCCAGCAGATTGCATCTATAGTGACCATGAGCACGCCATTGCACTCCAGCATGGGTGACAGAGTGAGATTCTGACTAAAAAAAAAAAATTGTGTTAAACCAAGAAAGGACTATGCAACCTAGAAATACAGGACAATTAAAGATGACAGGGTCAGAGAACTTTTTAATACCAAGGGTTATACAAATAAAGGTTAAAAATTTACTTATGCTGGAGAGGATGCTGAGAAATTGGAATCCTTGTGCACTGCTGATAGGAATGTAAAATAGTGCAGCTGCTGTGGCAAACAGCATGTCGGTTCCTCAAAAAAATTAAACAGAATTACCATATGATCCAGCAATTTCACTTCTAGGTATATACACAAAATAATTGAGAGCCCATGCTCACAGCCACCATAGCCTCAACCTGCTAGACTCAGGGGATCCTTCTGCCTCAGTCTTCCAAGTAGCTGGAACTACAGGCACGAGCCGCCACTCCCAGCTAATTTTTTGATTTATTGTAGAGATGAGGTCTCGCCAAGTTGCCCGGGCTGGTCTCGAACCTGTGGGCTCAGGCAATCCTCTCACCTCAGCCTCCCAAAGTGCTGGGATTATAGACGTGAGCCACTGCACCCAGCCAGCATTTTTTGTTTGTTTGTTTTTAAAGCTTCTCAGGTGAGTCACATGCACAGTGAGGGTACAGAACCCCTGACCCACATGATTCTGGGTCTAAGATTCTGTTTTGCTTCAACTGTTCATGATTCTAAGTAAAATGACCCAACAAGAGAAAATGAAGATTATCAACATTTTGCCCCAATTTCATAAATACAAATTTCATTAATACAGATAGCTGCTTCCTTTGATAAATTGCCTGGATCCAAATTGCTAATGGACTTACACTGCTTTTTTTGAAGCTTTTGTCTCTGTTTTTGAATTTTACTTCTTTACTAAAATGAATTGATCTTTTCACAAAACTTCATTTGACAGATGGGCAGGTCTTCACTCAAGTAAGATTTTTATATATAACAACAGATTCTAATAGAGTTGTTCTTATACAGAAAACTGTATGTCAACATTCAGCAAGAGTTTTTGCCAAAGCCAATCTTTTTAGAAGCCTGACATTTGTGTTTTACTTGTCATAAATATCAAAATAAAGCCTTTTTTTTTTTTTGCCCAAGGCTTTATTTTATAGTAATGTAGAATGTTTTCTATTTATTTATTTATTGAATCAAAGTCTCACTCTGTCACTCAGGCTGGAGGGCAGTGGCATGTTCCCAGCCACCACAGCCTCGACCTGCTGGGCTCAGGTAATCCTTCCGCCTCAGTCGTCTAAGTAGTGGAACTACGGGCACATGCCACAATGCCCAGCTAATTTTTTTCTTAATTTATTATAGAGATGCAGTCTTGCCAAGTTGCCCAGACTGGTCTCGAACCCGTGAACTCAGGCAATCCTCTCACCTCGGCTTCCCAAGTACTGGGATTACAGGCATGAGGAGTCACCAACCCTGGCCCTAGAGTGTTTTCTAGATACAGTAATTTTAAATAAATGATTTGTGGCTGGGCATGGTCGCTTACACCTGTAATTCCAGCACTCTGAGAGGCTAAGAAAGTATTGCTTGAGCTCAGGAATTTGAGACCAACCCAGCCTGGGCAACATAGCAAGACCTCATCTCTACAAAACAAAAAATTAGCTGGACGTAGACATTACAAGCACTGAGAAAGTTTGATTTATTTATTTATGTTTGAGTCATAGTCTCAAGTCTCATTCTGTCACCCAGGCTGGAGCTCAGTGGCATGTTCATGGCCACCGCAACCTTGACCTGCTGGACTCAGGCAATCCTCTAGCCTCAGCCTGCCAAAGTGCTGGGATTACAGGCTTGAGCCACCACGCCTGTCCTAAAATTGGTTCTTTTTTTTTTTTTTTGAGTTGGAGTTTCACTCCATTGTCCAGACTGGAGTGCAGTGGCACACTCACGGCCACCCCTATGTCAACTTGATGGGCTCTAGCGGTCCTTCCGCCTCAGCCTTCCAAGTAGCTGGAACTACAGGTGCACAGTACCACACCTGGCTAATTTTTTATTTATTGTAGAGACAAGGTCTCACCAAGTTGCCTGGGCTGGTCTCGAAGCCGCGGGCTCAGGCAATCCACTTGCCTCAGCCTCCCCAAGTGCTGGGATTATAGGCTGAGCCACTGAGCGTGGCCGAGAAAGTTTTCAGTAATGAACATTTGGTGTGGTAACTCATGCCTGTAATCCTAGCACTTGGGGAGGCCAAGGCGAGAGAATTACTTGAGCCCAGGAGTTTGAGACCAGCCTAAGCAACATAACGAGACCTCATCTCTGCAAAAATAAAAAAATTAGTTGAGATAACAGGTGGTGTATGCCTGTTATTCCAACTATTTGAGGAGCTGAAGCAGAAGGATCTCTTGAACCCACAAAGTTGAGGCTGCAGTGAGCTGTGATCATGCCACTGCCTTCTAGCCTGGGTGACAGAGTAGGACTCCAACTCAAAAAAGCAAATAAAAAAAAGATGAAGTGATACAACAAAAGAAAAACATACGTTATTTGTCCAGAAATCTAATTTTTTAATGAAATAATAAACTGTTTTGAAATATTTCAGTTTCTTGATACAATAATCACACGATTTCAAGCCAGTCTACAAAATCAGGGCTAGTTCAAGTTAAAGATGAAATGGAAAATATCTTTAAATATTTCGGCAGCCTTGACCTCTGGAGCTCAGGCAATCCTTCTGCCTTAGTCTCCCAAATTGCTGGGACTATAGGTGCAGGCCACCACTTCCAGTTAATTCTTTTTTTTTTTTTTTTTGTAAGATGAGGTCTTATAGCTATGTTGCCCAGGCTGTTCTGGAACTCCTGCTCTCAAGCAATCCTGCCGCCTCAGCCTCCCAAAGTGCTGGGATTATAGGTGTGAGCCACCGTGCCTGGCGTTAGACTTGGTTTTGTATAGAAAGCATTCAGTCTTATAAAAACAAAATAGGTGTCGGGCGCGGTGGCTCAAGTAGCACTTTGGGAGGCCAAGGTGATAGGATTGCCTGAGCCCACGGGTTCAATCAGCCTGGGCAACTTGGTGAGACCTCATCTCTACAATAAATTTTTAAAAATTAGCAGGGCATGGTAGCGCACACCTGCAGTTTTGGCTACTTGGAAGACTAAGGCGGAAGGATCACTGGAGCCCAGCAAGTCGATGCTGGGGTGGCCGTGAGTGTGCCATTGCACTCCAGCCTGGGTGACAGAGTGAGACTCCAACTCAAAGCAAAAACAAAAATAGAATCAAAAAATGGAGAAATCTTCTTTGAGGGGGTGAGCAGGAGGAGGATAAGGGATGAAAAATCACCCGTTGAGTACAATGTGCACTAGTGGGAGTGATGGGTACACTAAAAGTCCAGGCTTCATCATCACTGTACAATTCATCCATGTAACCAAAAACCACGTGTGCCTCTAAAGTTACTGAAATTAAAAAAGTTAAAGAAAAAAAAAAAAGAAGATGCTCTTTGTTTTTTTTGGGTTTTTTTGAGTTGGAGTCTCACATTGTCGCCCAGACTGGAGTGCAGTGGCCGCTCCCGGCCACTGCAGCCTTCACCTGCTGGGCTCCAGCGATCCTTCCACCTCAGCCTTCCAAGTAGCTGGAACTACAGGCACGCGCTACCACGCCCGGCTGATTTTTGATTGATTGTAGAGATGAGGTCTCGCCAAGTTGGCCAGGTGGGTCTCGAACCCACAGGCTCAGGCAATCCACTCACCTCAGCCTCCCAAGGGCACGGGATTACAGGCTGAGCCACCAAGCCCGGCTTGCTCTTTGGTTAAGCAGAAAAGTTCTTAAGAAGGAAAAGATGGCCGCTGCGGTCTTTCCCAGCCCATTCCCTGCAAGGCCCCTCTCACCATCCAGGCTCTCTTGTTTGGAGTCCCTTCACTAACATCACCACATCTGCCCTCAGTAGTGTGGCCATCACCCTTCTACTGAGGACAAGAGGAACAAGACTCCCATTCCTCTGTGATACCCCATCGAGTCTTGTCCAAGGAAAAATTTAAAAGGCATTCATTTCAGTAAAGAAAACTATAATTAAAATTATGATATTAAAACATTTACTATTAATATAGACATAACAATAATATATAACACATAACATACTATATAAATATAATTAATATATGATAAACAATAAAAATATATAGCATACAAACAATGTAAAAGCCAAAACAATCTAAACATCCTCTCCATAAATCTAAATTTCTTCACATGGCATTCCAGAATTTTCATCATCTGGCTCTCCAGGCTTTTGCTTGCCATTTCCCTTTTGTATAGTTTGTGCTCCAACAGAGGCGTCTGGTGGCTCTCAGCATCCTAAGTAGGTCAATGCTTGCTCACACTTTCACACCTTGGAACACGAGGGTCCCCTGCCGGGAGATGGAATAGCTCCTGTCCCCACACCTCCTCTTCAGCTGTCACCTCCTCTGTGAGGACATCATTCACTCCCCAGGCTGGGCACACACCCACCTTGAATTTCTCAGAGCACTTAGGCACAACACCCTCACATCAGTGCTTCCCAGACTTCCCAAATATAAGACTCGAAGAAGCCTAGTAATCTGTGTATGAAACAAGCATCCCTGGGGACGCCCATCTTTAGAAAAGGTTTGAAAACATGGCTCTATACCACAGCACTTCTCATATTCCATTACAGTTATTTGATTTATCTGTCTCTCAAGAGCCTGTGACCTGCACCTGGTCATTATTGTATTCCGGTGTCAATACAGTGCCCAATTCATGGAAGGAAGAAAATAAAATGCATGAAAATTCAAATGTGCAAGTTTCTTATCTTTTTTTTTTGAGTCGGAGTCTCACTCTGTTGCCCAGGCTGGAGTGCAGTGGCACTTTCATTGCAGCCTCAACCTGCTGGGCTCAGGTGATCCTTCTGCCTCAGCCTTCCAAGTAGCTGGAACTACAGATGCACGCCACCATGCCTGGCTAATTTTTTGTGCTTTATTGTACAGATGAAGTCACACCAAGTTGCTCAGGTTGGTCTCAAACACCCGGGCTCAAGCAATCCTCTAGCTTCGTCTCCCAAAGTGCTGGGATTACAGGCTGAGCCACCGCGCCCAACCTGTTTCTTAAGTGTCCCAGAAGCACTGGGAAAGCACCCTTCCGACTTCTGCTTCTTCCTACTCCAAGGTAAATACACTTTGCCTCTATAAAGTTGCTCCTCTTTTTTCACCCCTCAGGTAGTAACTTATCTCCCACTATCCAGATGCTACACATCACCAAGTCTTATGAAGTCTTATCAATGCTGGGATTAAGCCTCAGTTTGCTCTGTATGAAGAGAATGCTAATAGTTCCTACTTCACAGGGTTTTTTTTTTTTTTTTTTTTTTGGTGAGGTGAAAATGGAATAATATATTTAAACACTTGACACAATGTCTAATATTAGGAAGTGCTAAATAAGTGAGGTAATAATAATAAAGACAAAATCAATCAGACATAGTCACTTGGGAGATGTTATTGCCTTGTGAAGCTGAACTACAAAAGAGAAGCCCACAGTGTGATACTTTGAGCCCCCCGTGAAGGGTCCACTTAATAACTTACAAACCTGTCAGGTGTGGTAGCTCAAGCCTGTAATCCCAGCACTTTGGGAGGCGGAGGCTAGAGGATTGCCTGAGCTCAAGGGTTCGAGTCCAGCCTGAGCAACATGGCGAGACCTCGTCTCTACAATAAACCAAAAAACTAACTGGGCATGGTAGCACATACCTGTGGTTCCAGCTACTTGGAAGGCTAAGGTGGAGGGATCACCTGAGCCCAGCAGGTTGAGGCTGTAGTGGCCGTGCCACTGCACTACAGCCTGGGCAACAGAGTGGGACTCTGACTCAAAAAAAAACTTTACAGACCCGTTCTGGTGCTGCCAAATCTCAACATCTCTTCTGATTCAGCCTCTCTTCCCTTGTCACTATAATAATGGCAAAAAAGGTCACATTGCATGGCAAAAAAATTGTATCATCAAGAAAGACAGGCAGGGTTGTTGGTATGCTAATACAAAATTTGCTCCTATTTAGAGAAGTTTGTCCTTGGAGGTTTTCTCTAAATATGTCTTCCAAGTTCTTTTTTTTCCCCCCAAATTCTTAACATCTTGTAATGTTTAATTTGTTCCCATAAACACCAATTTCTAAAGGACCAGAACTCCAATTATCATCTTGACATTTCCCCACGATGTCCAGTATCAGCACATCAATACCAGAAAGCCATTGCTTCTGTGGTGGGGAAAAATGATGGCCAAATAGTCTGGTTCCAAAAAGACTGCAAGTTATTGTCTCTATAATAGACAAAGAAATGCGAAATGACATTAGGCTGTGTTGTTGCTTAATCCTGGGCAATAAGAGAGAAGAAATATTAACCCACGAGATTTGGCCACATTCCCAGACCGCTTAAGTGGTAATCCAGAGTAATTCTCAACTCTGACCAGTCATCCCACCCCCTTTACACCTCCCCACTCAGCACATTTTTCCCTGCTAAAAGCCAGTCTCCTTTAAAATATAATCATTACCTACTCGAAACCTACATGATCCTTCAGGAGCTTCCTAGTTAACCTTTAGGTTAACACTTGGAGCACAACAAATTGGCAGTCTTTCCCAGCCCCGGCATCTGCTCTGTCCTATTCTGGCACCTTCTGTAAGATCCAGATCAGAGTGACCTTGGAGAACATGTAAGTCTAGGGGGGTAGTTTCCCCAAAGTCTATCCATCTTAGGTCTATAACACAATGAGATCTGAAATATGGAAGCTACCAGACACAAGGTACTTAAAAAAAAGCCGCAGAGCAATTACATTTTAATGTGAAACAATCATAACAGCAACACAAATCTGAACATATTATGATCCTTATCCCATCTTGAGATGCACACAAGTGTTTTTTGTGGGAAATGCAGTCTACTGGTAACATTTCCTCTTTTTCTGGTATTTAAAGTAGTAAGACTGAATGAAATAAGCATAGACAGAGAAAAAATGTGATAAACCCCTTCTCAAATAGATGGAACTTCCTACATCAAGTGACTTAGTTATTTGGAATAAATTTGCAAGCCACTGGGTGGTTTGGTTCATGTGACCCTTCCAGATTTACAAATTTATTGAGTATCTACTAGATACTGGGCATGGTTCTGGGTAGTCACTCTGTCGCCCAGACTGGAGTTCAGTGGCATGCTCAAAGCCACCGCAGCCTCGACCTGCTGGGCTCCAGCGATCCTTCCACCTCAGCCTTCCAAGTAGCTAGAACTATAGGCACACACCACCATGCCCAGCTAATTTTGTGATTTATTGTAGAGACGAGGTCTCACCAAGTTGCCCAGGCTGATCTTGAACCCTTGAACTCAGGCAATTCTCTCGCCTCCACTTCCCAAAGCGCTGGGAATACAGGTGTGAGCCACCATGCCCGGCTAGTAGTACATTTCCTGTCCTCGTTTACCCCATAAATCAGTACCGGTAGCACATTTTACACAGCTGATCATCCCCTCCTTGATGCATTTTCTTCACTATATGTAACAGCAGCTACCGCAATGGCTATTCTTTCTCGGTCTTCTTTACTGGTTCTTCCTTATCTTCCTGACCTCCGAGCATGGAATGTTCTAGAATTTGGCCTTCATGTCATTTCTCTGTCTATATTCACGTTCAGTCAGTCTCACAGCTTTAAATGTCATCATGCACTGATGAATCCCAAATGGATATCTCTATCCTAGTCCTCTTCCATGAATGTCTGAGTGTCAGACTGTGGATATCTAATAGGCATCTCAGACTTCATGAAAAAGGATTGAAACTTTATCCCAAACATTCAGTTTCTCAGGCCAAAAACTGTGGTGTCATCCTTAACTCCTCACTCTCTTTCATCTCAAATGCAATTCATCAGCAAATCCTTTCTATTCTATCTTCAGAATACTCCCCATGTCTGTTCACCTCTCTCCATTTCTGCTGCTACCCCCCTGCCCTACCCACCAGCCTCTCTCATCTGTGTCATTGCAATGGTCTCCTAACAGGATTCCCAGCTTCTGGCCTTGTCCCCTCCATTCAACAACTACATTAATTCTTTTAAGATATAAATTTTTGCCGGGCTCGGTGGCTCAGCCTGTAATCCCGCGCCTTGGGAGGCTGAGGTGA
>NW_007258124.1:43791-52434 GCF_000164805.1 Carlito syrichta | reverse complement strand
CGGCCACTGCACTCCAGTCTGGGCGACAGAGTGAGACTCCAACTCAAAAAAGAAAAAAGATATAAATTTTGACTGGGCATGGTGGCTCATGCCTATAATACCAGCACTTCGGGAGTCCGAGGTGAGAGAATTGCCTGAGCTCACAGGTTCGAGACCAGCCTGGGCAACTTGGTGAGACTTCATCTCTACAATAAATCAAAAAATTAGCCAGGCGTGGTGGTGCGTGCCTATAGTTCCAGCTGCTTGGAAGCCTGAAGCAGAAGGACTGTCTGAGTCCAGCAGGTCGAGGCTGTGGTGGCCAGGAACATGCCACTGCCCTCCAGCCTGGGTGACAGAGTGAGATTCCAAATTTTAAAAATGATATAAATTTTAAGGTTATAAATTATCATGCCATTCTTTTTCATAAAACTATGATTCCCATCTGCATTGAGTAAAAATCATAAAGCTTCAATGGCTGTCAAGGGCCTGGATGGCATGACCTGCCACTTCTCCAACCTCATCTTCCACCCCACCTGCTTGCTTACCATACTTTCAACACATTGGTCTCATTGCTCTGCAAGCATGTGCTCATCTCAAGGCCTTCAAATGTGCTGTTTCCTCTTGCTGGAACCCTGCTATCACTCAGAGTTCACGCCTTCACATATTTTAGGTCTTTGCTCAAAGTCACCTTATCACTGAGTTGTTTCCTGAGACCCTTATGACACTTCTTCCCCCTTGCCCAGCTTACAGAACTTGTCACTAATTGATATATAATGTATACATGCTTCTTCTCTTTCTCCTCCTCCTCCTATTCCATCTTCTTCCTCTTCCTCTCCTCTCCTCCTCCTTCTTCTTCCTTTCAGCTCACTAGAATGTCAGTTTCGAATGTAAGTTCTAGGCTAACAGGGAGTTGTCTGTTTTGCTCACTGTTGTTTTCCCTTCATTGAAAAATGCCTGGTACACTGAAGGTACCCAGTATTGACTGACTAAATGAATATCAGGAGTTGGCTTCACATTATAGAAAATCTAGCTCAAACTGTCTAAAAGAAGAAAAAGGAAATTTCAACAAATTGAGTTTAAGGATCGAATTAGGTTTTATCAGCAGTTCATGAATGGGGCAGCATCCCATCTACAAAACAGAAAGGTGCTCTGATGGGCTGAGCAGAGAAGTTGGGTTTTATAGGCCGAAAAGGCTGAAGAAAGCAGAAACAAGGAGCAAAAAAGCAGTCTGGTTGTTTCTAAGTTACTTTCAATATACGGTTAAAGCACAAGGGACTTCCTTGCCATGCCAGGGCAGGTTGATTGGGCCACTTTGGATTTGTTGCTGTGAATATTCTGGTTTGGGGGAAACCAGCCTATTCCTAAGTTCAGTTTGACTACATGATACCTAGGACAAGTAACTCCATTCTAGTTTGGTCTGATCTGTTGGGGCTTAGTGCAGGAGTTCAGTTCAAAATAATGGTCTACCATAAATATTATTTAAACTCAGAAGTTAAGGGACTGGGTGTGGTGGCTCAATCCTATAATCCCAGCACTTTGGGAGGCCAAGACAAGAGGATAGCCTGAGCCCAGGGGTTCAAGACCAGCCTGGGCAACATGGTAAGACCTTATCTCTACAGTAAATCAAAAAATTAGTCGGGTGTGGTGGCTGCTTGGAAGGCTGAGGTAGAAGGATTGCTGGAGCCCAGCAGGTAGAGGCTGCGGTGGCCAGGAGCGTGCCACTGTACTTCAGCCTGGGCGACAGAGTGAGACTCCAACTCAAAAAAAAAGAAAAGCCAAGGAATATACTGTCTTTAGGTATATCGGTGTATCTGGAGCCAGGGGCTCAAATGATGTTATCAAGACCATAGCACTCTTGAAGTCCCTGTTTTTTTTTTTGCTTCTGTGCTGGCTCCTTTATCAGGCATATTTTCATTTTATGGGAGAAATATGGTGACCAGCAGTGGCAGGCTAATATTCTTTTTTTTTTTTTTGAGTTGGCGTCTCACTCTGTCGCCCAGACTGGAGTGCAGTGGCCGCTCCCGGCCACCGCAGCCTTGACCTGTTGGGCTCCGGCGATCCTTCTGCCTTAGCCTTCCAAGTAGCTGGAATTACAGGCATGCGCTACCACGCCCGGCTGATTTTTTGATTTATTGTAGAGATGAGGTCAAGCTACCCAGGCGGGTCTCGAACCCGGGGGCTCAGGCAATCCACTCACCCCAGCCTCCCAAAGCACGGGATTGCAGGCTGAGCCACCGAGCCCGGCTTAGGCTAATATTCTTATAGCTGCAAGCAGAAAAAGAAATGGATTCTCATTCCCATCGGTGTAAAGTTAAGTCCTGGGCCTGACACATAGTGGCCTGGACTGATTATCAAAACCAGTCACTGTGGCTAGGAATGCAATGTTCTGATTATCCAGGAGCCACTTTCACTCCCAGTCCCACTCCCAGAATTGCGGGTGGAGCCAACACCACAGAATTCTGTGGAAGAAAACCATGATGCTGTTAGTTGACCAGAAGTCAGTGGATGCTGGGTCAACAGATAACGATTACCCATTACCTCGCCCATGCTCACACTAGGCAGACTCTGAAATAGCCACACAGCAGAACCAGGGAGGGAGCAAGACTGTGTGAGAGCTCGGCCTAACTACTGGCATGGGAAGCCACAGGAAAACTGCAGTCCGGCTTTGCTCGAATGGGTCAGTCACAGTGCATGGGCAGTTTTGACAGTACAGTCTAGGGATGTGACAAGATCCTCACAAGGTGACTCTCAATGACATGACACTTCTAAATGTGAGGACAAAAACTGAATATCCAGGTTGTTGCTAATAACTTATTGCCACTTTGAGGATAAAATAATTCCCAGCTTTAGTTTCCTCCTCAGGAAACTGTAACTAGTAATACCTACCTCTTGGGTTATTGTGAACGTTAAAGATGTTATTATGAATATTAAGAAAACAATATCTTACATTGGGCTCGGTGGCTCAGCCTGTAATCCCGCGCCTTTGGGAGTCTGAGGCGAGTGGATTGCCTGAGACCACGGATTCGAGACCTGCCTGGGCAACTTGGTGAGACCTCATCTCTACAATAAATGAAAAATTAGCCGGGTGTGGTAGTGCATGCCTGTAATTCCGGCTACTCAGAAGGCTGAGGCGGAAGGATCGCTGGAGCCCAGCAGGTTGAGGCTGCGGTGGCCAGGAGCGGCCACTGCACTCCAGTCTGGGTGACAGAGTGAGACTCCAACTCAAAAAAAAAAAAAAGAAAACAATATCTTATGATGGCAGAGAGCAGTCAACTAATAAAAATTCTTTTTTTTTCTTGGACTTAAATACTCTGCTATAATTTTATATATGAGTCATGTGTTTACGATATTCTAAACAGCTAATGGTATGGAGCACTTCGTGCTGGACAAATGTCTAAGTACTTTATATTCAATATTAATTTAAGCCTTCCCACAACCCTTTGAGGAAGAAAATATTATCCCAATTTTAGGAGATTCAGTGCAGAAAGGTTAACTAACACACCCGAGGTCTCACAGCTAGTTGATGATAGAATCTTATTTCAAACACAGGCATTGTACTCCAGGGATGACAACCTAAACCACAACAATATACAGCCTCTTCCTGAGAATATCTATGTCTTCCACTTTTAGTTGTTTGTTTTATATCACCTACTAATGGCTGTCACCCAAATCAGCACTTAATCAATACTTATAGATATGCTGGGGTGACAGACAGGGAGCTGTTTCTATTTTCTGCCAAGAAAGAATCTGAAGTTCAGCTCTTGGCCATACTCTTCCTGGGTAGCCCCTAACCAGTGACAGCACAGCAGAAATTAGGAAGGGGGGTGCTGGCCATTTCTGATCACCGTGGGACTCCTCCCATATGCAGTCTTTGTTGGAGAGCTCCTGCTGAGTTGGCTGAGACTTTGTAAAATCTGCTCAATATGCTAATGCTCTCCCCATGCAATCCAGCTTCCTCCCTTTTGTCTTTTACAGACATTACCCCTTCTCCCAATAAATTACCTGCATTTCCAACTCCTCAGCTTTTGCTTCAAGGAGTGGTCTGAGAAAGCGGGTGAGAAGAGGGCGTTTGGAGACTGGACCACTCACTACTCAGCCTGCCAGGGGTGGTATGTGTGTGGGCCATGGAGAGTTTGGGGCACAAGGTGGTAACTCGATTGCTAAAACGCTCACTCATGGCGACTTGGGAGAATGTTTCAGCAGAGGGCAACGCCCTGGCTGGTGCAACAATTCAGGCTTTTGAAAAGTTCAGGAGGTGAGAGTGAAGGAAGGGAGGATGGGAATAATACATATAAGGACAGTGTATTGGTTGGTTATGATTAAGTTGCACTGATGCTCTTTGGTGGGGGGGGGTACAGAGATAATGAAAAACCAAGGACATTAACAATTGAAAACTGATGAAGGCCAGAGAGTCTCTTTGGTAGTTTCCATAGAGGCCCTTATTCTTGCCGTGGAAGGGCAGAAAAAGCTAAAGGCCAGACTCTAGATTTAACAACGAGAGCTTCAGAGCTTCAGACGTGATTGAATGCTCAGTCAGGTCTGTTATGCAATGGTCAGGGTGCTGATGGGTAAAACCTGGGACCTTGACACGTGGAATGGGTTCATCTGGGTACATATCCCTGACTAGTGATTCCTTGGACTCCTCTGAATGTTCAGAGGCTGCAGAGGTGCTCCTCCTGTCCCCCTCCCATTCAGACTAGCACTCCCCATGTGTGAAAGGATCATAAGAAAACAGGAGACCCACAGCCAGGCTCGGTGGCTCAGCCTGTAATCCCGCGCTTTGGGAGGCTGAGGTGAGTGGATTGCCTGAGCCCATGGGTTTGAGACCCGCCTGGGCAACTTGGCGAGACCTCATCTCTACAATAAAACAAAAAATCAGCCAGGCATAGTAGCGCATGCCTGTAATTCCGGCTACTTGGAAGGCTGAGGTGGAAGGATCGCCGGAAGCAGCCACTACACTCCAGTCTGGGTGACAGAGTGAGACTCCAACTCAAAAAAATAAAAACAAGAAATAAAAACAGGAGACCCAGCCGGGCTCAGTGGCTCAGCCTGTAATCCTGCGCCATGGGAGGCTGAGGTGAGTGGATTGCCTGAGCCCGTGGGTTCGAGACCCACCTGGGCAACTCGGAGAGACCTCATCTCTAAAATAAATCAAAATATTAGCCGGGCATGGTAGCACATGCCTGTAGTTCCAGCTACTTGGAAGGCTGAGGCAGCAGGATTTCCGGCACCCAGCAGGTCAAGGCTGCGGTGGCCGGGAGCAACCACTGCACTCCAGTCTGGGCGACAGAGTGAGACTCAACTGAGAAAAAAAAAAAAAAAAGGAGACCCGGTCAGTATCTGTCCCACCTTCTCTCCTGGCTGTAGGTCAACAGCTATGTTAAACTGCAACATAATTCAGCTGGATCTGATAAGAGAGGAAGAGATTATACCCAAATGGAACTGTAAGAATGAGCCAACATGTACCAGAAGGAGCCAGAGAATACTTGTGAGACTGGATTTTGTGGGTGCTTGATCATGGGGGCCAGAACGTAAAATTGGTTAAAGGATAAACATAACATTGGTTAGATTCTCTCTGGCAAGGGCCCCAGGGGAAGGTGCAAACTCATGCAAAATCACTGCTAGGGTGGCTTTTAGAAGCACGAAGAAAGAAATGATCCATGCTGAGTGAAGTCAAAATGTCCAAAATGCCTTGGCAGATGGTAGAGGAAGGAATAAAGATGCTGTAGGAGCCAGGCTCGGTGGCTCAGCCTGTAATCCCCCGCCTTTAGGAGGCTGAGGTGAGTGGATTGCCTGAGCCCGCGGGTTCGAGACCCGCCTGGGCAGCGAGACCTCATCTCTACAATAAATCAAAAAATCAGCCGGGCGTGGTGGTGCATACCTGTAATTCCAGTTACTTGGAAGGCTGAGGCGGAAGGATCACCGAAGCCCAGCAGGTCGAGGCTGCAGTGGCCGCTCCCAGCCACCGCACTCCAGTCTGGGCGACAGAGTGAGACTCCAACTCAAAAAAAAAAGATGCTGTAGGAAGTGGTCATGTTGAAATAGATGTTTTGTGTGAGACAGAAGACCCACCAGAGGATTAGTTTATGCACACAGGCCCCAAATATACTTCATTTGCCAAAGCCATCAGGAGTACGCTAGTGAGAGGGACACCAGCATAGGTAAGAAGTTCAGTGGTGGCTAGGGCTGTGGGTGGAAGAGACTGTCACAGAGCTTGGCTCATTGATGGCAATGGGCATGATGGGGTCCTAAAGCAACAGGTACCATGGGCAGCACTTCACCATCAGAAGCCAGGGGATCACAATTTTTATAGTAACCAATACAGTGGAATAGCAGCCAAGGTAGCTTGACTCAAAAAGAGTTGTGAACGTGTTTCATAGAAGGTGGCATCCCATGGCTACCTGCGGTGGCTCTCATCTATAATCCCAGCACTTTGGGAGGTCAAGGCAAGAGGCTTGCTTGAGCCGGGAGTTTTAGACCAGCCTGGACAACATAGCAAGACCTCATCTCTACGATAAATTTAAAAAAATTAGCTGGGTGTGGTGGTGCATGCCTGTAGTCCCAGCTACCTGTGAGGCTGAGGTGCGAGAGGATTGTTTGAGCCCAGGAGTTCGAGGCTATGGTGAGCTGTGATCGTGCCACTGCACTGCAGCCTGAATGACAGAGTGAGATCTTGACTCAAAAAAAAAAAAAGGACATTCCATGGGGCAAAATAGATGGGCAGTCATGAGGATACTGTGTAATATATATCATCAAAAGAAAGCAAGAATGGAGGAGTTGCCCTAATAAAATGACATGCTTGGGGACACAGCAAGAGTTCCATTTGAGCTACAAAATATGACACCTACCTGGACACTTTGAATTCTTTGTGTCTGTGAATGTGCAGACAAGAAGAGTAACCATCTTGGCAAAGGAAATTGTCCCTAATTAGCAGGAGAAAGTAGGGTTGTTGTTACAAAATGGGGGTAAGGAGGAACACGTATGGAACTCAGGTGATCCACTTGGCTGCTTCATGCTACTCCCTTGCCCAACTACGAATGTATGTGAATAAGTGCAGCAACCCCAGCTTAGAACAAGTATGGTTACCAGTGGCTTCATTCAGGAATGAAGGTCATATCATGCCACCAGGCAAGTCACTGACCAGTTGAGATGATGTCTCAGGGGGGATACATTTAAAATGGATACTGGAGAAAGAGGATGAGAATCACTTGCACCCCCAAGATCAACTACAGTGACAAGGGTTATCATTTATCCCACTGATCTGCCTCTTCTAGGTTTTTCTGCAAGAAGCGAGGCATGTTGGAACCCTGGAGGAGCTGCTTCCTAAATGTGAATGGAGAAATGGAGCTGCTTGCTTCAAGGGGTGGACTGTCACAGTCGCGAAGACATACTATTCGGCTCTCCCTTCAAGAATGAACTTCTGCTGGATGCAGTGGTTCATGCCTGTAATCCCAGCACTTTGGGAGGCAGAGGCAAGAGGATTGCCTGAGCCCACTGGTTCGAGTCCAGCCTGGGCAACGTGGTAAGACCACGTCTCTACAATAATAATAATAAAAAAATTAACCTGGCATGGTGGCTCATGCCTGTAGTTCCAGCTATTTGGAAGGCTGAGGCAGAAGGATTGCCTGAGTCCAGCAGGTTGAGGCTACAGTGGCTGTGAGCATGCCACTGCACACCAGCCTGGATAATGGGGTGAGACTGTGACTCAAAAAAAAAAAAAAGAACTTCCATTCAGTTGCAAGGAGAGTGATTAGTTGACAGCCTCCAGCTGCAGTATCTCCAGACTACTTCAGTTTTCAAGCTAAGGCTACGTATGAATATTTATATGAATAGCCCCCAGATAATAACCAAACATAGTGGAAGTACTAAGGGCTGGCTGTGTCTTGCCAATGTGGATATCCTCTAATTGGCAACCTTTGCTCTGTGGCTTCCTAGTGAGTTGGTCAAAATTCTGTTGGGTCTGCATCTCACGGTGAGGTGTTCCTTGTTCAATCCTGTTTCCTTCCCATTTTTCTTGCACAAAAGCAACATCATGGTCCGAGGCTTTATCCATCAATGCTCCTGCCTTCTCCCTTTTGTCTTTAACAGGCCTTTCACCCGAATGTGTGTGTGTGTGTGTGTATATATATATATATATATTTTTTTTTTTTTTTTTTTTTTTTTGAGTTGGAGTCTCACTCTGTCACCTAGACTGGAGTGCAATGACATGCTCATGGCCACCCCAGCATCAACCTGCTGGGCTCAGGCAATCCTTCTGCTTCAGCCTTCCAAGTAACCGGAACTACAGGTATACGCTACCACATCCAGGTAGTTTTTTGATTTATTGTAGAGATAAGGTCTCCCCAAGTTGCCCAAGCTGTTCTTGAACCTGTGGACTCAGGCAATCCCCTCACCTCAGCCTCCCAAAGTGCTGGGATTATAGGCTTAAGCCAGCACACCCAACTGCAACATATATATATATATTTAATAGATATAATATGACAATCAAAATTTGAGATGGAAATTGAATTGTGACTATGAGGCCAAATGTAAATCTACATGTTAAAACATGAACACTATACACTTTCCATACCTAAAAGTTCTATTAGAAGATTGGGTAAGCTGGGCTCAGTGGCTCAGCCTGTAATCCCGCGCCTTTGGGAGGCTGAGGTGAGTGGATTGCCT
>NW_007258124.1:35917-43771 GCF_000164805.1 Carlito syrichta | reverse complement strand
TACAATAAATAAAAAAATCAACCGGGCGTGGTAGCGCATGCCTGTAATTCCGGCTACTTGGAAGGCTGAGGTGGAAGGATCACCGGAGCCCAGCAGGTCGAGGCTGCGGTGGCCGGGAGCAGCCACTGCACTCCAGTCTGGGCGACCGAGTGAGACTCCAACTGAAAAAAAAAAAAAAAGAAGGTTGGGTAATTTATTCTTCTGCAATGAATTTTTTTTTAATCAATATTTTTTATTATGATTTTGTGGGGTACAGTTAAGGCTTAGGTGTAAAATTACGTTTCATTCAGGCACCCTGTTGACAAGTGTTTCCCCATCCCCAGACAGATATTTGCGACTGTTTATCCCAGCCCCCTCCCCCCCATTGCAATGAATTTTAAAGTAGTATTCACAAGTCCATAACCATGATATATTTTAGTTGTCAATAAAATGTGGCTTCCTTTTTAAATAAAAACTTTTTATTTGATGTTATTCTCATGTATAAACATGTACATATCAATTTGAGCTAAAGTTTCTACAAAGGTAGAGAAAGGAATACCATTAGGAACTTTATCCAAATGCTTAGAAGAGTCTATATCAGTAAAAAAGTATTTACCCATCCAGTGACTATAAACTACCTATGATGAAGCTTGTGCTGACTTTAAGTCATATCTGAACTAAATTTATGGCACAAGGTGTTTATTAAAGTATTTATGACTTCCTCTGGTGAGTCCTTCCACTAGTGGAATTTTAAGACATGTAACCGGGAGGATTTACTTAATTATATTCTGTATTTGATGTTACTGGATAAACTAACCATTACAGTGCACTAAACCATGAGATAGAAATAACCATCCTTCAGGAGAGAAGCTGATACCTTTTTATGTTTCATTGGTAATTTTCTGACAGCCACACCATTTCCTGCATCTACTGTTTTTAAAAATTAGTTTTGAAAAAAATATCCCCTCTATAGGTAGATAGTTTGAAGATGGAAAATTCTCACCCTATGAACTCCTCACCCAGAGTATGTATTTAACCTTTCCACCAAGGACAGTCCTACCCACCCACCCCATCTCCAACTTTTCCACCAAGGATAGCCCTACTCACCCACCCCCCAACTTAGATTGATGAATTAACAAGTTTGAATTCACATACTCTTTCTGAAAAAGTAATTGTGTTGTTATCTTTGCTAGTTTGGTCAATAGGATGGAAAATGATTGCCTTTTCTGTTTTTTAGTCTAAACCTCTAAATTTCTGTTTCAACCACTGTCCTAACAACCTCCTTGAAGGATCAGTTTTGATAGAAAAATCATAAAGACACACCTGGTTTAAAATACTAACCACACTGCTCCCACCCTTCTACTTTAAAAAAGACATTCAAGCTTAACATTATATAGTCCACATAGTCCATACCTAGTCATCAGTTGCTATTTCACAAAAGTAAAGCCACCAGTTTGTCATGTAATATTTCTTCCTGTTCCACTGCTCCTGCCTGCAACCGTTTAGAAGCTCTTCCTATCCCTATATTTGCTTCCAACATTGCACACATTTTCTTCTCGTGCTTAAAAATAAATGTCAAGTTCTTGATCTTTTGTTAAAGATTCATTGCCAAAGATGGTTTCACAGCAGGAGCCTTCCCAGGGAGGGAGTTGGCTCACATTCCTGCTAAGAATGTAACCTGGGAATGGTGGAAAAATAATTATAATCAATGTCAAAGAGCATATGGGTTTCCACCGAGAAGCCTGCCAAGGAGGACCTGCACTAATCCTTTCCATCCATTATCAGTCAGTTGACTCTAGCAGACGAATTCCTCATATTTGGATAAATGAAAGTCCAAATCTCACACATATTTCTCCCATATCTGAGAGTTTTCTGAGTGAAACCAGTGAATGCCTTGCATTTCTGAAGCTTAGTTTCTATAAATCCATGTTATTGTGTTTTCTTGTCTATGAATGTACGTGTACACTGCTTTATTTCTACCGCATCCCTTAATCTGGATGACCCATTAAGGTCAGCCCACACATAGTGAGAGAGATGTGGCCATTTTCATGTGTATGTTGAAAAAAGCCACATTTTAAAAGCTTTGTGCTTTGAGCTGATGTGGATTTTAGCTGGATACACCCCAACAGTATGTGTCGTTTTTTAAAAGAAGAATAATGCTGAGTTAATTAAATGGAAGCAGAAACACCTGGTGCATATCATTAAGGAATAAGGTCTTGGGCAATTTAATTAAGATCTTTATTGTCGCGAAGTGGCTTTCCAAGTATTTTTCCACTGAACTTATATTTTACTTTATCATCCTCCCTGCTTCTCTTAGGATGTATGCCAGGTGGTTCTTAGGATATAGACCAGGTGATATGTAGTTCTTTTAGGAGAGAATTTTCTCTCTGTGGAATTTCTGAGTACAGGGAAATCAGAGGTGAATTGGAATTTTTCTTACAAGCCTCTGTGCTTCAAACATTTGACAGGTTAGAGCAATTTGCTGCTTTTCTACACAGTGGAAAGATAACATCCAGCCTCTTCTAAACCAGCATTCTACTATTTTCAAAGCATATTAAGTCAATAAATGCAATAAGTATATTGTATGCTTTCTTGTTACAAAATGCAGAGAAAAGACAAAGGGGAGACATTCTAATTTAATATTGATGATTCTTCTTTCCAATGTTTAGAACATTTTAAGCAAAGAAAAAAATGAATTGGAAATGAGGTTGCTGTTTGCTGCTAGGGAGTTCCATTCACAGATCTGGTGCTTAATTAACACAGACACAATAAACCGGGCAGCTGCTTCTCAATCCTAAGGCCCCTCTGCTTCTGTTGAAATAATCATGATAGCTGCCCAGCTTTCGAGTCACATTTGAAAACAAAGATTTTTGAAAGAGGAGTTGTATATTGATATTGTGATTTCATTCAGCTGTGTAACCAGGCCTGGCTCTCACTGCAAGTTACAAAGATGAAATGCTTTTGCCCCAAGCTGCATGATCAGTTTTTAGGAAGACTTGAATTTCACTTCTTATTTTTTCCCCCAGCATATGTCTGTAAAACCTTATGAAAACTCCAAGATGACCAATATCCCTAAAATAAATGTGGATGCAATGCTGTATTTGTGGAGTAAAATGAGTCAGATATTGACATTCTCACAGCAACTGTTCAGAACAGATGAAAATTGGAATTCAGACAAAGCATTTTGACTTGGAAAAAAATTCTAGCACTATTTTCTCTGCAGCTGGTTTGACAGAACCTAGAAATCAAACTCGCCAAATATTGGTCTCATATATTTTGTGAGGATACTATGCATATCATCAAAAGGTGCCATAGGGCTGGGTTCAGTGGCTCACACCTGCAATCCCAGTACCTCGGGAGGCCAAGGCGAGAGGATTGCCTGGACCCAGGGGTTCCAGACCAGCCTGGGCAACTTGGCAAGACATTGTCTCTACAATAAATAAAACAACTAGCCGGGCATGATGGCACGCACATATATTTCCAGCTACTTGGAAGGCTGAGGCAGAAGGATCACCTGAGCCCAGCAGGCCAAGGCTGTGGTGGCTGTGAGCATGCCACTGCACTGCAGCCTGGGCTGGGAGTCTCCAGAGTGAGACTCCAACTCAAAAAAAAAAAAGATTGCATAGTTTAATATATGTGGTGACCACATTACATGACAGGAGTTTTCTGTTTTTTTGAGTAGGCTGTGCTGTGGTTATTAATAATCAAAACACTCCACCCACTCCTTCAGCATGAAGGCGCCAACACCCCAGTGAAGTGTGTTCTCAAGTTTATTAGTAAGTTGGTTGTTTCGAAATCAAAATTAATCGGACGCGGTGGCTCATGCCTGTAAATCCCAGCACATTGGGAGGCCAAGGCGAGAGGATTACCTGAGCCCATGTGTTCAAAAACAGATTGGGCAACTTGGCAAGACCTTGTCTCTACAGTAAAAAAAAAAAAATCAGCTGGATGTGGTGGTGCAGCTACTTGGAAGGCTGAGGAGGAAGGATCACCTGAGCCCAGCAGGTCAAGGCTGCTGTGGCTGTGAATATGCTACTATACTATAGCCTGGGCAACAGAGTGAGGCTCTGACTCAAATAAAAAAAGAAATCAAAATTGTTTTTCCTTAGAATAAATGGTTGTTAAATTCTAAGCAGAAACCCCAAATCAATTGACTTCTAAGTCACAGGAGCAAAATCAAGCCTGAGTTCCAGCTGCTGGGAATGCACACCTGTGCTGGGTATTCTCCATGTCACCTGCTCTGTGCTCTGGATGGCTGGCCTCCTATAGTTGGATTAATTCCTCCAGTTCTCTTGCTGGCTGGCTTTCAGTTGACTTCAGTCTAGGAAGGGCTCAGAGTAGCGATGGGAATGTAAGAGAAGAGAGAAAGGGGAGTATTTCTTCAACTGTTTCCGTCCTGTTTAGCTGCCGCTAATCTGGCAATGGCTGTGTCCCTCCAAGACCATATCTCTAGCTGGGAATCCTCCTCCACAGCTTACTGGGCTCAGGAACGCCCTTTGCCCCCTTTCATTTCTAGTCATACAGATATAACAGCACTTTGCTCTTGCTGATCTCTGGTATCTGAACATCCTGTGTTGGTTTTCTTAACCCCATCCATGCCTTGATTTATAATCCCTTCATTAAAATGTCTTCATTCTATCATCTAAGCAGAATTCCGTCCATCAAGACCCTGACTGAGAGAGTAAAGGAAGAAGAGGAAAAATAATTTAATATTGGCCGGGCTCGGTGGCTCAGCCTGTAATCCCGCGCCTTTGGGAGGCTGAGGTGAATGGATTGCCTGAGCCCGCGGGTTCGAGACCCGCCTAGGCAGCGAGACCTCATCTCTACAATAAATCAAAAAATCAGCCGGGCGTGGTAACGTGCGCCTGTAGTTCCAGCTATGTGGAAGGCTGAGGCGGAAGGATCGCCGGAGCCCAGCAGGTCGAGGCTGTGGTGGCCAGGAGCGGCCACTGCACTCCAGTCTGTGCGACAGAGTGAGACTCCAACTCGGGGAAAAAAAAAATTAATATTCCTAGCCATTAAAAAGGACAAAATTGCTGGGCTAGGTCGCTCATACCTGTAATCCCAGCATCTTAGGAGGCTAAGGCGAGATGATTGCTTGAGCCCAGGAGTTTGAGACCAGCCTGGGCAACACAGCGAGACCTCCTCACTACAAAAAAAATTTTTTTTAAGTAGCTAGGCATGGTGGCATACACCTGTAGACGCAGCTACTCAGGAGGCTGAGGCAGAAGAATTGCCTGAGCCCAGGAGTTCAAGGCTGTTGTGAGCTGTGATGTTGGCACTATACTCTAACCCGGGTAACAGAATCAGAATGAGACCCTGACTCAAAAAAAAAATCATGTCCTTTGCAGCAACATGGATGTAGCTAGTCCATCATCCTAAGCAAATCATCACAGAAACAGGAAACAGAATACCACATGTTCTCCCTAATAAGTGGGATCTAACCACTGAATACATGCTGGTGGGCACAAGGATGAGAACGACAGACACTGGGGCACTCCCAAAGTGGGGAGGGAGGGCTGGGCTCGGTGGCTCAGCCTGTAATCCCAGCACTTTGGGAGGCCGAGGTGAGTGGATTGCCTGAGCCCGTGGGTTAGAGAATAACCTGGGCAACTTGGCAAGACCATGTCTCTACAATAAATAAAAAGATTAGCTGGGTGTGGTAGCATGCGCCTGTAGTTCCTGCTACCTGGAAGGCTGAGGCTGAAGGATCACCTGCACCCAGCAGGTTGACGCTGGGGTGGCTGTGAGCGTGCCATTGCACTACAGCCTGGGTGACTCAAAAAATAAAAATAAAAATAAAAAATAAAGTGGAGAGAGAGGGAGGGTAATTAGTATTGGAAAACTACCCATTGGGTACCACGACTACCACATGAGTGACGGCCTCAATAGAAGGATAAACCTCACCAGAACGCAATATACCTATGTAACAAACCCGTACATGCACCCCTTGAATCTAAAAGAAATTTTTTTATTTTTTTGTCAGAGTCTCACTCTGTCACCTAGGCTGGAGTGCAGTGGCATGCTCATGGCCACCCCAGCCTCAACCTGTTGGGCTCAGGCAATCTTGCCACCTCAGCCTTCCAAGTAGCTGGAACTACAGACATGTGCCACCAGGCCCGGCTAATTTTTTTATTTATTGTAGAAACGATGTCTCACCAAGTTGCCCAGGCTGGTCTCCAACACCTGGGCCAGGCAATCCTCTCTCCTTGGCCTCCCGAAGTGCTGGGATTATAGGCGTGTGTCACCGCCCAGCCTTTCTTGAGATCTAATCCCTACCCTCAAGGGGAGACAAACAATAAACACACAGAAGAATAACCAAAATAGTTACATGCTTTGGAAAATCTTATGCAGGAAATAAACAGCGAACTGACAAGAGAATCACTGATGAGGGAGGCCAATTTTGGATAGAGTGGTCAGGGAAGGCCTCATTAAGGAGGTGACATTTAATTGCAACTTCAGCATTGAGAAGGAACTGCAAAGAGTTGGCAAACAGCAGGGGAAATGAGTTCCAGGCAGAAGGAACTGAAAGCGTAAAGGCATAGAGGTGGGGAAAGAGCTTTGTGGGAAAGCCAGAACCTAACACAGCTGTTTGACTTTGGAGGAAATTAAAGACGGTTATTTGAAAGCCACATGGGGAAGGAAGGCAAGTGCCATTGGAGGAGGGGCCAGGTGGAGATCAGTGGGAGATGAGGCTGGACAGGAGCTGAGGGATTGCGGGGCAGGGCCTTGTTGGCCAGCGTGAAGCGTGTGACTTTATTTCAAGGATAATGAGAAGCCAAGAAGAGTTTTTTGTTTTTTTGTGGTTTTTTTTTTAGTCAGAGTCTCACTCTGTCGCCCAGACTGGAGTGCAGTGGCACACTCATGGCCACCACAGCCTCGACCTGCTCCTCAGGAGATCTTTCACTTCAGCCTTCCAAGTAGCTGGAACAACAGGCATGTGCCACTATGCGCGGCTAATTTTCTTGATTTCTTGGTCTCCAACCGGTGGGTTCAGGCAATCCTCTCACCTCAGCCTCTCAAAGTGCTGGGATTATAGGAGTGAGCCTGGCCAAGAAGAGTTTTTATTTTTTATTTTTATTTTTTGAGTCAGAGTCTCACTCTGTCACCCAGGCTGGAGTGCAGTGGCACACTCATGGCCACCACAGCCTCGGCCTGCTGGGCTCCGGCGATCCTTCCGTCTCAGGCTTCCAAGTAGCTGGATCTATAGATGCATGCCACCATGCCGGGCTAGTTTTTGTCATTTATTGTAGAGACGAGGTTCACCAAGTTGCCCAGACTGGTCTTGGCCCCGCAGGCTCAGGCAATCCACTCACCTCGGCCTCCCAAAGTGCTGGAATTACAGGCTGAGCCACCATGCCCAGCCTCAAGAAGAGTTTTTAAAGAACAGAATCATGTGATCTGGTTTAATCCTTTTTTTTTTTTTTTTTTTAGAAAGCAGGATTTATTGAGAGGACAGAAAATCTCCCAGAGCAGGAGGGGACCCAAGAATGTTGCCCTGGTTTCTCTTTTTAAAAGATCACTCAGGGCAGGACGTGGTGGCTTAAGTCTGTAATCCCAGCATTTGGGGAGACCAAGATGAGAGGATTGCCTGAGCCCATAGGTTTGAGAACAGCCTGGGCAATTTGGTGAGACCTCATCTGTACGATAAATCAAAAGATTAGCCGGGCGTGGTAGCACACGCCTGTAATTCCAGTACTTAGAAGCCTGAGGAGGAGGGATCCCTGAAGCCCAGCTCGTCAACGCTGGGGTGGCTGTGTGCCACTGCACTCCAGCCTTGGCGTCAGAGTGAGACTCCAACTCAAAAAAAAGATCACTCAGCCGGGCTCGGTGGCTCAGCCTGTAATCCTGTGCTTTGGGAGGCTGAGGTGAGTG
>NW_007258124.1:31357-35709 GCF_000164805.1 Carlito syrichta | reverse complement strand
AAAAAAAAAAAAAAAAAAAAAAAAATCACTCTAGCTGCTCTATGAAGAAGGACCCAGGGAGAAACAAATGAAATAATGGAATCAGGGAGACCAATCAGAAGGCTATTAAAATAACCCAGGCAGAAGACGACTATGTTTTATTCTGAAGTGGTGGGAGTAGTGGTGGTGGAAAAAAGCAGATGTCTGGGAGTTTTATGTTGGAGAGAGAACTGACAGGACTTGTAAGGATTGGTTATGGGGGAGGCCAGGAAAAGGGAAGAATCAAGGATGCCTCCCTGGTTTCTGGCTTGGGCCTCTGGCTAGATAAATGGTGGAACTGTTTTTGGAAAGAAGGAAGACAAAGGGAAGAATAGGGAGACGGGAAGATTGTTAAGATGAAGATGTCTATGAGATGCCCAGGGGGAAACGTCAAGCAGGCAGAGGGCCACCCGGGCCTGGCACTCAGAGGACAGGTTTGAGCTGGGGGATCTTTCTTCTAATCTCTTAGTGGTCAAACAGCCTTCTCAGGTCAACCTGGTTTATGCCAGAAAGGTCCCTCACCAGGCCTGGATGGACTCATTAGAACTCTTTCTGGGGGGTAGACGTGAAGCCCCAATTAGTAAAAAGCATTTCCTATGCCTTGCTTGTCATGAGTATACATATTTACTCTTTGAAGAAAAGGTTTGCTAGTTGAAAACAAGATTTGAGAATTCCTAGATCCCTGACTATATACCGTGATAATCTTGCCCCTAGAGGTCCAATTTCAACATGACTTAGTGGTATACTTAAAGGGCAACCCCCAGAGTCCAGTTTGAGTGACATACAATAATGGCCTCATGGGGAGACATGTACCCCATAGTAAGAGATAAGGTTCCAAAGCTTTTCATTCTGGTTGTCATGGCAACAGCAGCAAGAGTGCTGGAGGTGGGAAGAAGGAAGAGGGAGGAAAGAGGAGAAACCAGAAGCTGTGGTGGCTGCTAGTCTCCAGAAAATAATTAAAGGCAGGTATTTACAAGTTGCATGGAGAACACATCGTGTATATCTAGGGCCATTAAAAGTATATCATTTGTAAGTGGACAATTTGTTCATTTTAAGGACCAGAGATACACATGAAAGCTTTGTCAGACTAGGGGGTTAGGAATACATGGTGCATCTGTTTTATCTCTTGTGTCCAGTGGACTGCCTGAAGCTCCATGTAACTGAATGAATGAGCAAATGAGATCTCAAAAGAAGAGTCACTACCTTACTTACTTTATATGGATTCTAAAGTCGCTAGATCCTTTGGATAAAGATTTTATTTTACATTAAACAATACGCATATTCTGGTCAGTGACTACAGGGGACAAACCTGAAAGGAAGAATAATCCCCAAGCCAAGAGACCAAGTCAAGAGGTCTCACTCTCTAGGGTTGATGCTGAAAATTATTCACTAACCGCTGAATAGGGTGTTATATAATTAATTGCACACCTCCCATCACGAATCCATTCTATACCAGGCTTTGGATTCAATTCTTGAGGTGACTAAATATCATTTATAAACTGGAGATGTAATGAAGGTTGTGGAAATAGGGAAAGGTGATGGTGTGATAAGGAATACAAGCACAAAGGCAAGGATTCCTGTCAACCCTAAAAAACAAGGAGACTGAAGGAGTTAAAATTTGTTTAAGAGAGTTTAGTGGCCAGGCACGGTGGCTCAAGCCTGTAATCCCAGCACTTTGGGAGGCTGAGGTGAGGGGATTGCCTGAGCCCACAGGTTTGAGAACAGCCTGGGCAATTTAGTGAGACCTCGTCTCTATGATAAATCAAAAAATTAGCCGGGCGTGGTAGCACGCACCTGTAGTTCCAGATACTTAGAAGGCTGAGGTAGAAGGATCCCTGGACCCCAGCAGGTCGAAGCTGCAGTGGCCATGAGCATGCCACTGCACTCCAGCCTGAGCAATAGAGTGAGATTCCAACTCAGAAATAAATAAACAAAAGAGAGAGTTTAATATATCTGGTGCTCACAAATATCCTTTGAAAGGGAAAATCTCCAATGCTACGGACCCTTGGATAACTGATGTAAAATATCCATCAACTCCTTTCACTTGTCTTTGCTCTAATTTTGTGCTCACAAAGCAATCAATATTTTCATTACCAATTCTATGCCCTTTATATGCTTAAGAGAATTCCCTGAATAAGAAACATGCACATCCGATAACTGGAAAAGTACACACCCCTCTCCAGATTGCACGGAGAATAAAATTCAAACACCTACGATGACTATGTATGTACCTAATCCTGAATCGGACTCCACATCTTTAAAATAAAATTCAAAAGAAAAATTCAAACACCTTCCCAAGTTCTCCCAATCTGCATAATTGGCCCCCGATGACCTCTCTGATCTCAAGTCCTGTCACTCTCCGATGTGGCACTAGGCTCTAGTCTTTCCATTCCTGGATACTACTCTTTCCCCCCTTGCAGTCTTCCCCATCCAGTGTCATCTTTTCCAGGTCTCCCTGAGCCCGGTTACTTCTTACCTGTCAATCAGGTCTCAGTTCAAATGTTACCTCCCCAGACAGGTCTCTGTGCCTGTTGTTCAACCTTTCCCGTTTTACCTTCTCTAACAGTTACCATCTTTCCCTTAGCCTATTTTCTGTATCACTATAGACTATCTTATTTGTTGATCTGCTTATTATCTGATCCCCCACGGGAATAAAAATCCAACACTGCTGTAGCCCCAGCATTTAGCACAGAGTCAATATTCAACAGATATTTGTTGAATGAGTTGAATGTGGAAAACAAGTATGAGTTGGTATAGATGAGAGAGAGGAGACACACATGGGGAGTGCAAACCTGAAGTAAACAGAACCTTTCTAAGTGCCCATTGTGACTTTTACTCATTGGCAGTACTACTCACCCCGTATAGCTTGTCTTTGTTTTGTTTGAGACAGGGTCTCACTCTGTCACCCAAGCTGGAGTACAGTGGTACAATTCCTGCTCATTGCAGCCTTGAACTCCTGGGCTCAAGCAATCTTCCAACTTCAGCCTCCCCAGTAGCTGGTACTACAGGCACATACCACCGCACCCAGCCAATTTTAAACATTTTTTGGTAGAGGCTAGGTTTCACTATGTTGCCCAGGTTAGTCTCAAGTTCCTAGGTTTAAGTGAGACTTCCGCCTCGGCCTCCCAAAGTGCTGGGATTACAGGCTTGTGACACTGCACCCGGCCTCGTCCTTGTTTTTGTGCCCTCATTATACTTTAGACTGTGAAAAACTTGAGGTCAAGGACCAACCTGTTCACGCTGACATCCTCTATGACCAAATAAATGTTTATAGGAGACTTTTCAATGCCCTGTTGATGGAAATGGGCAATTCAGATAAAAATTTGAGATTTTCTGTTGGGTGAGCTTGGCTTAACTGGCTGGGCAAGAGCCTGCCAACATGAGCAGTTTCTACAAGAGAGAGAGAGAAAACAGGCATGTATGAGTAGTAACAGCACCAAAAGATGACCTATGATGAGTTCTTTAGCCCTTTCTCCTCTGTAGTCCCCGTCAGCATCCTCCAAATAACCCTGAAAAGATTCCAGGCAATTGCCCAAACTTCCCCCATTCCAACCAGATTGCTGCCCTGAGCTTTTTACTGCTTAGAAATGCCAGAGCCAGCTGGGTGCGGTGGCTCATGCCTGTAATCCCAGCCCTTTGGGAGCCAAAGGCGGAGGACTGCTTGAGCCCAGGAGTCCAAGATCACTCTAGGCAACACAGCAAGATCTCACCTCTACAAAAAAAATTTTAAAAATTAGTTCGAGACCCGCCTGGGCAACTTGGCGAGACCTCATCTCTACAACAAATCCAAAAAAAAAATTAGCCGGGTGTGGTAGCGCGCGCCTGTACTTCCAGCTCCTTGGAAGGCTGAGGTGGAAGGATCGCCGGTGCCCAGCAGGTCGAGGCTGCGGTGGCCGGGAGCAGCCACTGCACTCCAGTCTGGGCGACAGTGAGACTCCAACTAAAAAAAAAAACAAAAAAAAATTAGTTGGATTGGTGGCGTGCACCTGTAGTCCCAGCTACTTTGGAGGCTGAGGTGGAAGGATCACCTGAGCCCAGGAGGTTTGAGGCTGTGGCGAGCTGTGATCATTCCATTGACCCTTAATCTGGGCAATAGAGTGAAACATTGACTCAAAATAAAAATAAAAAATAAATAAATAAATAAAGCTAGCACCATTCCTGTACATTGAAGTCAGACAGAAACAGTTCTCACTTGACACTTAAGAAAGGAACTTGGAGGAAAACAAATAGCCGGGCGTGGTAGTGTGTGCCTGTAGCTCCAACTACTTGGAAGCCTGAGGTGGAAGGATCGCCGGAGCCCAGCAGGTCGAGACTGCGGTGGCCGGGAGTGGCCA
>NW_007258124.1:20791-31211 GCF_000164805.1 Carlito syrichta | reverse complement strand
TGCACTCCAGTCTGGGCGACAGAGTGAGACTCCAACTCAAAAAAAAAAAAAAAAAGGAAGTTGTCTGGGCTCAGTGGTTCAACCTGTAATCCCAGCACTTTGGGAGGCTGAGGTGAGTGAATTGCCTGAGCCTGCAGGTTCAAGACCCGCCCAGGCAAGTTGATGAGACCTCGTCTCTACAATAAATTTTTAAAAAATTAGCTGGACGCAGTAGCGTGCACCTGTAGTCCCAGCTACTTAGAAGGCTGAGGCGGGAGGATCACCTGAGCCCAGCATGCCAAGTCTGCGGTAGCCAGGAGCATGCTACTGCACTCCAGTCTGGGCAACAGAGTGAGACTCCAACTAAAAGAAAAAAAAAAAGGAACTTAAGAAAACAGTTCAGCTGAAAGTATGAAAGTAAGGGTACCGGGCTCGGTGACTCAGCCTGTAATCCCGCGCCTTTGGGAGGCTGAGGTGAGTGGATTGCCTGAGCCCGCGGGTTCGAGACCCGCCTGGGCAGTGAGACTTAATCTCTACAATAAATAAAAAAATCAGCTGGGTGTGGTAGCACATGCCTGTAATTCTGGCTACTTGGAAGGCTGAGGCGGAAGGATCGCCGGAGCCCAGCAGGTCGAGGCTGCGGTGGCCGGGAGCGGCCACTGCACTCCAGTCTGGGCGACAGAGTGAGACTCCAACTCAAAAAAAAAAAAAAGAAAGAAAGAAAGTAAGGGTACATAAAGGAGCACCAGTGAGAACCAGCATTCAGTGAGGAGTGACTGGAAAGGACTGTTTAATGTTTTAAACATTACCAGCAGAGTAGCATGAGACCGAACTTGTTATTTAGCTCAACTATATATAGTTTGCATCCTGGAATTCACTCATGCTATATATAGTAGAGTTTTATTCATGCACTCAAAATAATGCTGTGTGCCGGATTGAAGTGTTCCTGTGGTGCCAGAAATGAAGAGAAAATGGAAATCTTCCATGAACCTACAGGCATGTTCATTACCACCATTGCTGTTTTCACAAATACTAGGCGGAGGCAGGGAGCTGATTGAGACCAACCTTGGAAAAACAGGGTAGGGCCTGGCTGAGCATACTTTCATTTGAGGACTTTCCCCGGAAAGAATGCCTCTTTTCAATCTTTTCCTTGTGGAGTATCTAAAGACTGGCTACGGTCATCATTCAGACATAATTCATATTAAAAGATGGTTTAAAGGTCCAAATAATTACCCAGGTTTTATAACCAAAAAAAAAAAAAAAAACCACAAAAATAGTTGATTGTCTTGTCTACTGAACAAAACAGTTCTATTAAGCTGTGCAACATTAACTGGCTCATAAACTTCAGTTTTTGGAATATAAGCAATTTTTTTGAACTTTTGTTCTTTCTTGATTAGAACTGCAGTTTTTCTGACCTGCTTTGAAAAGTAAAAATGTTCTCTGCATAGTCTATTTCAGGCCAAGAAACTCTTGTTTTAATTCAGGAATCTGAGATCTCTTTTGAAAAAGCTACTGTTTTATCATGTCCCCCAAACTTCAGATGTCAGGCAGGAGTAAGCACTAAAAGTTAAGCCCCTAAGGGATTGAAGAGTCTTTCTTAGGGTAGACATTTAGTGTTTTTACTGGCCAGCATCTAACATTCCTTCCTGACAATTTATGCCAGTTTCACTTTGGGGGACTGTCCCTTTCCTCCTCTCTACCCATCACATAGTGGAGCATGTGACCTAGATTACGCTAATGATGGTAGCAATGATATCTCTTTGATGACAATGATTGGCTGGGAGATGGGCAAAGAATTCAAACTGGACCAATTAGAGCCCATAAGACTCAATTCTAGAACTTTTATTCAATCAATTAGAGGAAAAGGGGAATCTTTCTTCTGTAATTGGCTGTTGTGATGTGGATAGGGTCTCAGAACTGACTCTGAGGAACCAGTTCTGATGAAGTAGAGCAAAGGAGTGGGTCCTAGTGTTTTCTAGTTTAATTCCCAAATCAAACTGTGCCTAAACTTTTCAGTTTACCTCAATTCAAAGATTCCTTTTTTTTTTTGCTGAAGTCAGTTGAGGTTGAGTTTTCTGACACCTGCGTCAGATGCCAGTGGAGCCTGCAAAAAATTTAGTATGTGAGAAGAGAGTGGGTTGAGGATTGGTGGACGCAGTTGGCATGAAGATTTACCAGGAAAGGATACAGGTAGCTTCGTGCATGGATCCCATACTAGTGATTGGAGAGCCTGGTCTTCCTAGTAATTTTTATTTTAATTAATTTTGTGTTTCATGATTCAAAAGTCAAAACTAAATAAGAAGATATACACAAATAGGTTCCACTCCTTCCTTTGCCCAGTTTTTGCCCAATTTTTATTAATTTTTTTTTGGTTTATTTGGTTCCAGTGTGTCTTTATGCAAAATAACCAAATATGAATATGCTTTTTATTTCTCCTCTTTTGCTCCACCAAAGAACTTTGCTCTGTTCTCTAAGCATTTTATTTCTTCAATATATGTTCATTTAAAGCGTGCCCTTCCTTGAAATTCTGCAGTGGCTTTGATTGTTCCTAGTCACTTTCCCCATCATATTTCAAGCAGCTCAGAGCCCTATTTAGCATATCCTACCCCTTCTCTGCTCTGTTACCCTGGAGATATCTTAATACTGGAGAATCCTATTTCACCAGTGTTAGATAATTTAAATCAAGCAACTAAAATATAGGTCTGAACCAAGCTCGGTGGCTCACCTTGTAATCTCAGCACTTTGGGAGGCCGAGTTGAGTGGATTGCCTGAGCCCGCGGGTTCAAGACCAGCCCGGGCAACTTGGTGAGACCTCGTCTCTACAATAAATAAAAAATTAGCTGGGTGTGGTAGCTCGCACCTGTAGTTCCAGCTACTTGGAAGGCTGAGGCAGAAGGATTGCCTGAGGCCAAGAGGTCAACAGTGGGGTGGCTGTGAGTGTGCCACTGCACTCCAGCCTGGGCGACAGAGCGAGACTCCAACTCAAAAAATAAAATAAAATAAATAAAATATAGGTCTGGCTCTAAACTAAAAAATGAAAACAAAAAAGAAACAAATCTAGAAAGTCTAATATAAATAATACTAACAGAGACTCTTGCAGTGGGGGGAGGGAATGGCTATGAAAATAAAAAAACTACAAAGAGTCTACATTTTTAGACAAAAAAAGAGAAATTAGCATTGACAGACAGGTACGTAGGCAAATATCCCAGAAAGAAGAATACTGTGTATATTGCCACTGAATGATCCATAATTTTGAATAGATGTCAAATTTAGTCCTTTTGGTTGGACAAAAATCTCTGATCAAAGTAATACACTGACCCACATTCTCTTAACATCCACAGATATCTTACTAGCCATTTAAACATACAGTGACTTAAACATGACAGCCTCAGAATTCAGACCTGAAAACATGAGATAATTCACTTGGGGCAATGTGAAAGAGAAATTTTTAAAAATTTTATATGGAGTCTAACCCTGTCACCCAGGTTGGAGTACAGTGAATCAAAAAATCTCTACAGTGAATCAAAAAATCAGCCAGGTGTGGTGGCGCACGCCTGTAGTTCCAGCTACTTGGAAGGCTGAGTGAAGGATCGCCAGAGCCCAGCAGGTCAAGGCTGTGGTGGCTGTGAGTGTGCCACTGCCCTCCAGCCTTTTTTTGAGAATCCAACTCAAGAAAAAAGTGTATATATATGTGTGTGTGTGTATATATATAGTTTCTGTCAGACACAACCTTAATAATTAAAGGTTAAAATTTCACCTTTTTGGTTGGAAACATGAAATATTAGTCTGCTGTACATGTGATACCATGAATGCATTTCCAGATGCTGGGATCTTAGGAACAATTATTGAACATACTTTGTTCCATGTGTTATTTCCTTTTTTTTGTTTGAGTTGGAGTCTCACTGTGTTGCTCAGGCTGGAGTGCAGTGGTAGGGCAGCCTTGACCCCCTGGGCTCTAGCGATCCTTCTGCCTCAGACTTCCAAGTAGGCGGAACTACAGACGCGTGCTACCATGTCCGACTTTTAAAAATTTTATTGTAGAGACAAGGTCTCACCAAGTGACGGGCTGGTCTCGAACCCGCGAGCTCAGATAATCCACTCGCCTTAGCCTCCCAAAGTGCTGGGATTACAGACTGAACCACCGAGCCCAGTCTGTGTGTTATTTTCAGTTAAGGTAGGTGGTTTGTGCTATTGCCAAATTTCAATAATTTGATTTTAGATGCAGTAAAGCAATCAAAAAACACATATTTTGGAGCTAATGCTACTATTCTAAGAAAACACATTTTATAAGGGCTAATTCAGCATTAAACTTATTTCAGTCATAAATCTGTAGACTCAAAATGTGATTTAGCTCATAGATCTACACTTGTAAAATAAGCAAGGTTTTAATTAAAAGTCAATAGGTTATGTCTAAGCATCAATGAATTTTTGCCCTGGGGCATACACCATTTCTGTATTAAGTAGCCTAATAGAAAGCACTTTACTTTTATTTCTTCACTAACACACCATGTGTGAAAAATCCATTCTTGGCACAATATATTATACAATGGAGTTTGATTATTTACATATGTTTCTGCCATTTACAAAACCTGTATTGTCCTCAGCAGGTAGTACCGAGTATATTAGGCAACAGATTACAAAAAACAGAAAGAGAAGTTGGTCCACAATTTGAATAGACTGGAATGTGGAACCAAGGAACAATGGAGACACTCCTCTGTGGCTTTTTTAGAATGCAGTAAACAACTGTCTTTCAAGGGCCGGTCACCAACCAGAAATTGTAACAAAACAAAGAAGGAAGCTTGCAGGAAAGAAACTCATACTCAGATGGGCAATCCAAAAAGAAAAATGAAGGCAATGAAATTCCCAAGATTTGACCATCAGAAAATTAGAATTTATGTATAATTTAATTAATCCAAGTCTGATTCTGTTATGAGGCAGACCTAAAGATCCAAAAACAAATACAAGAGAGCTAAAAAACAAATAGATCTAAAAACAAGTACGGCTATGACAAAGAAAATCTTCCACTCTTTCTTCTCTCCTAAAAGCTAACTACGCTTTTGCTGAGCTTCCACTGTATTGTTCTCTGCTCATCACGGACCTTCGACTCGCTTCTACTCTTTACTAATTTAATTGACAGTGATGCTGTTATAAATATCAAATTACTCTTCATGAAATTATCGGCTTTATAATGACTAAATGCCACCATTAAATTCTAAATCCACTTCCCTTATAAAAATGCCTTTGTGGAATGAGTCATTTTTCTTTCACCATTTCTTAGAACTTCTTACCAGTCAGAATTTTTAAAATAGTATCAATGCACAGATCTTCTACGTCTTAAATCATTTTATCGGGTGTTTAATTCTAATACTTGTACCCTTGTTGCATTTGTGTCAGGGCTGCTTATATTGGACCTGAGGTTTTACAAAATAATCAATGTGGAATTAAATTTAATTTAGGTCAGATTTTTTTAATCACTGACTGTCATAATAATACATTTCCTATTATGTGCAAATTTCTAGAACATTCTGCTACTCCTTTGGTTATCTCAGAGAGTTTTTTAATCCTTAAATCAAGATTAAACCACTTATATTATAAAAAATACATATATTTTAAAATAAAAATATACATTATACCCTTTTTGGAGAGATAAGGAATAACTCCAAACTAAACTCAAGGAGACATGGAAATTCACTTGCAACAGAGAATTCTTTGTTCATGTCTAGTTGCAAAAGCAAAGTCCTAATGGTCAATATTACACAGATTTCTATCCGACAAGCCATATTGAGTTGCCATTTTTGAATGTTGTTTGCATAGTTTAGGTTAAAAAAAGGGAAATATCCAGAAAGAAGCAGTGGAAGAAATAAATTCCCATGACATTAAGTTCATATATGTGCACTCTAATGACTTAAACATTACTCAATGCACGCGCTGGTCAGCTCAAGTTGCTAAATAAATATAGGTCCCAGGAGGTTAATAAGTATACCTATCACCTTTGGAGAACTCTACTTACAGGTCAGCCATTTCCTTTTTCTGTCCCTACTGCTCAATAAGTGACTTCTGTTTTACATTATCCAGAATGGCCAAGTCCAACTTAAGTAAAACATCATGGTTCTTAACGAGAAGAGTTTCAAATGCATTTTGCCCTCATAGTTAGCCCTCTGTGAACAGCCAAGTCTAAAGAGCTGTTATTAAAAGAGCTGTATTTTCTTTATAGCCTGTTCTTGTCCTGGGACTAAAGCATGTTTGGTTAAGGATACTAAATTGAGACAGGCTCCTTCATTAAAAAAAAAAAAATATTAGGAACAAGTTCTGCAATGTTTTTATAATTCAAACTGAAAGCAAATGAATGTTCCTTTTTTTTTTTAGCCACACAAAAAGAATGAGTGTGTGCTTCATCTTATTTACTTTTCAAGTTATTGCCAAGAAAAGACAGTTCTTTACACAAACCCTATTTGGACTGAGTTCTTAGGGGTAAAAGAAAATTAATTAAGTATTTGTCTTGAGAGGAAGAATTTTATGGACCCAAGAGGAAGAGGAGCTGAGAGGGACTGACAAAACTGTTACTCAGACTTGAAAAGACTGCCCCTGATTTGAGACACTTTAGGATATGTGCTTTTAAAAAAAAAGTGCTTTGGTAGTGTTCACCTTGTATACTTTCCTTCTTTGAAAGCTGGCACTCTCAAATTCAATTATGATTTTTTTTTTTTTTTTTGAGTTGAAGTCTCACTCTATCATCCGGCAAAGGAGTGCAGTGGCCGCTCCCAGCCACCACAGCCTTGACCTGCTGGGCTCCGGCGATCCTTCCGCCTCAGCCTTCCGAGTAGCCGGAATTACAGGCATGCGCTACCATGCCCGGCTGATTTTTTGATTTATTGTAGAGATGAGGTCTCGCCAAGTTGCCCAGGCGGGTCTCAAACCTGCGGGCTCAGGTAATCCACTCACCTCGGCCTCCCAAAGTGTTGGATTACAGGCTGAGCCCCCGAGCCCAGCCCCAATTATGATTTTATTTCTCACTCTTGACAGTTATACATGTCTCCTATTACCTCCCCTTGCCTTTCCCATAGTATATGCCTTCCAGGCTTGTCTTTGGCTCCTCATTTCACCCTTCTTTCCTCTTTCTTGCCCTTCCTCCTGAAGACCTATTACTCAACAGTGCTTACAGGTTGTCTGCCATATCCCGAGCACACACTTTACAATAGCCTCAGGTCTTTCCTTTCATCTGCTCACCATGGGCAGCCCATGTACTTACTGCTGGGTCCTGTAATTCCTTTGTTTCTCTTGTTGTCCCTTCTCAAAGGATAAAGTAAGGAACTTTAGCTAGGCATGGTGGCTCACACCTGTAATCCCAGCAATTTGGGAGGTGGAGGCAAAAGGATTGCCTGAGCCCAGCAGGTGGAGGCTGTGGTGGCCGTGAGTGTGCCACTGCACTTCAGCCTGGACAACAAAGTGAGACCCCGATTCAAAAAGAAAAAAAGGAACTTTAAGGCTGAAAACACATGCAACCAAAATGAGCATGAACACCAGACAAAGAAAATGCCCTCACTTCCTTGTCTCATGTTTATGAGGAAATACATGGTCGGGATTTTTACATCTGTGTTATCTTAGTTTATACAGTTCGTGAGAGAAAGATTTGATTGCTGGCTCTGCCACTTATTGTCTGGGTAATCTTGGACAACTTACTTAACCAGATGCCTGAAATACTTTCTGGTTCAAGGCAATCGTATAAGTAAATAAATGACCTTGCTCTGACTTAATTTCCTAATTAGAGGAAATATAGCATAGAGAATTAAAACATGGGCTCTGGATTAAATATACTTGAGAGGGAGACCTGGACTTTCCACTGACTTGATAGGTGACATTAGTTTCCTTATTTGTGAAATGGGACCAATGTAATTATTATAATTATACTGTATTATAATTATACTGTATTATTATAATTATATGTATAATTTACAGTATCACCCTCATAAGGTTGTGACAAGCAATGGATGATGCACAGAAAGCTTTTAAAATAGTGCCTAGATATCCAGAAATATTCATTATTATTATTATTATTATCATGAAGGCTGCTATTCTTCCTAGCATCATGACAATTAAAATCTTACAGGTTGTATCACGAAGTTAAAAGTGAGATACCACTTTTATGGAAATACTCTATATTTAAAAGAATTTCTGGCCAGGCGTGGTGGCTCATGCCTATAATCCCAACACTTTGGAGGCAGAAACAGGAGGATTGCCTGAGCCCAGGGGTTTGAGACCAGCCTGGGCAACTTGGTGAGACCTCATCTCTACAAAAAATTTTTAAAAAATTAGCCAGGTTCCAGCTACTTGTGAAGCTGAAGCAGAAAGATTGCTTAGGCCCAGCAGGTTGAGGCTGCAATGGCCAGCCTGGGTGACAGAGAGAGACTCTGACACACACACACACAAAAGGAATTTCAGCCAGATGCAGTGACTCATCCCTGTAATCAATATCTTGTTTGTTATTGAGTCAGGGACTTACTCTGTCGCCCAGCCTGGAATGCAGTGGCATGATCATGACTCACAACAACCTCAACCTTCTGGGCTCAGGCAATCCTCCTGCCTCAGCCTCTCCAGTAGCTGGGACTAATGGTGTAGGCCACCACGCCTGGCTTTTTTTTTTTTTTTTTTTTGAGTTGGAGTCTCACTCTGTCACCCAGGCTGGAGTGCAGTGGCATACTTATGGCCACCGCAGCCTCAACCTGCTGGGCTTAGGCAATCCTTCCGCCTCAACCTTCCAAGTAGCCAGAACTACAGGCATGCACTACCACATCTGGCTAATTATTTGATTTATTGTAGAGACGAGGTCTGACCAGGTTGCCCAGGCTGGTCTCAAACCCCTGGGATCAGGCAATCCTCTCACCTTGGCCTCCCAAAGTGCTGGGATTACAGGCTGAGTGACTGCGCCCAGCCAATTTTTTTTTTTTTTTAGATATGAGATCTTGCTATGTTGCCTAGGCTGGTCTCAAACTTCTGGGCTCAAGCAATCTTCCCACCTCAGCCTCCCAAAGTGTTGGGATTACAGGTGTGAGCCACCACACCTGGTCCAGTACTAATTTCTTTAGAAGGAATTTGATTTTAATTTAGTTTGCTGTCTTAGACAGAGAGTTATCAGAGGAGGAAGCAGGCTAATCATATTGGTTGGCCTAAATTTTATCGATGTGTTTTCTGTTGAAACGCACACACACATTTATAGGATAAACATTGTAAAACTGATAGTTGTATTTTTTTTCGATGAAACTATGACATGCAAACATTTTTGAACTGGAGCCCAGGTCTACTGGGACATTCCTTAAAATTGGAATTAGTTTCTCTTAGGCTCTTATTCTCATGGTGTTGCCTAAGTGAAGAAAATACTAACTTTTCATTTGATTTAGCTCCTATTTTTCCATTCTGGAAAGAAAGCCCAAACTCCAAAATGTCAGTCCAGAAATGTACCCTAAGAGTCCCAAACAGTTTTGTATAACATAATTCATTTTCTGCATTTTGAAGCAGTTTTGCTATGGAATTACCTGGAGTATAATTCCAGTTTCTTCAATATTTATGTACTCAAATGAACAGAGTTTGGTATTTTACTGAGTAAAAAGGCCTTCTCTTCTGAAAAGATGAAAAATCATGAAAAGAGTGTTCTAGCGCTGACTCTATTAAGCCTGCAAAAGCATGACGGGGGTTGGAAGAATGGGCAATCAGGAGGCTGGATAGCCTGCTCTCCTTAGACCAGGCCTAAATTTGGATTAACCAGGGCCCTTAGATGGTTTAAGAATGGTGCCTGAAAACTAGTAACAATGCCTGGGTCAAATATTTGTTGAAAGAATAAATACATTTATTAACTATTGGTCCCAGGTACAGTGACCCATGCCTGTAATCTCAGCACTTTGAGAGGCAGAAGCAGAAGAATTGCTTGAGGCCAGGAGTTCGAGACTAGCCTGGACAACAGAGTGAGACCCTTCCCACATCTGTCTTTTTTGTTTTTTGAATTGGAGTCTCACTCCGTCGCCCAGGCTGGATGGCAGTGACACATTCACGACCACCCCAGCATTGAACTGTTGGGCTCCGGTGATCCTTCCACCTCGGTCTTCCAAGTAGCTGGAACTACAGGTGTGTGCTGCCACACCTGGCTAATTTTTTATTTACTGTAGAGACGAGGGCTCACCAAGTTGCCCGGACTGGTCTCAAAACCGTTGGCTCAGGCAATCCACTCACTTGGCCTCCCAGAGTGCTGGGATTACAGGTTGAGCCACCTGTCTTTTTTTTTTTGAGTTGGAGTTGTTAGGGTGTGAAGGATGGATGTGGAGAGGCAGTCAAAGAGGTGAGAGAAGAAAAGATTTAAAGAAAGAGATCACGAGCCGGGCTCCGTGGCTCAGCCTGTAATCCTGCGCTTTGGGAGGCTAAGGTGAGTGGATTGCCTGAGCCCGCGGGTTCG
>NW_007258124.1:12537-20770 GCF_000164805.1 Carlito syrichta | reverse complement strand
CCAAAAAAAAAAAAAAAAAAAAAGAAAGAGATCACTTCCCACAAACAGCGCTTTGGGTGGCAGAGGGAAGAAGAGAATTGCTTGAGCCCAGAAGTTAAAAACCAAGCCGGGCAACATAGCAAGACCTCATCTCTTAAAAAAAAAAAATTATCGGGACATGGTGGCACATGCCTGTAGTCCCAGCTACTCAGGAGGCTGAGGCAGAAGGATCACCTGAGCCTGCAGGTCGAGCCTGCAGTGAGCCATGATCATGCCACTGCCCTCCAGCCTGGGTGACAGAGTGAGAGCCTGACCCAAAAATAAAATAAAATAAAATGAATAAAATATAAAATAAAATAGTGAAAAACAATTGTATTGTTCTGTGTATCCTTAATTTTAGTTCTTAAACTTGATCACTGTTTCAGTTATTGTTACTGTATAACAAATTAACCCAAAACTTCATGGTATAAAACAACCATTATTTTGCTTGTGATTTTGTGAATCTGGAAAATGGAAAGAGTGCTGATGAACAGTCTTGTCTTGGGATCTCTCAGGTGGCTGCAACCAAATGTTGACTGGAGACACTGTCATCTGAAGCCACAATCAGCCTACACACCCATGGCTGGCAATCAGTTGATGCTGACAGTTGGCTGGGAGCTCAGCTTAGGCTATCTCCTGGATTATATAAGCATGACTTCTCCTTCAGGTGGTCTCAGGCTTGTTAGACTTCTTGCATGGTGGCTCACTTACCACAGAACAAGTACAGTATCCCAAGAGAACAAGGAGGAAGCTGTGGTGCCTTAATGACCCAGCCTCAGAAGTCAACACACCATCACTTCCTCTGTACTCTATGGGGGGAACCCCAAAAAAGCTGGAATTTGAGGCCGGACATGGTGGCTCACGCCTATAATCCCAGCACTTTGGGAGGCAGAGATGAGAGAATTGCTTGAGCCTGCAGGTTCAAGACCAGTCTGGGCCATTTGGCAAGACCTCATCTCCACAATAAATCAAAAAATTAAGCTGGGCTTGGTGGTTCAGCCTGTAATCCCGCTCCTTTGGGAAGCTGAGGTGAGTGGGTTGCCTGAGCCCACAGGTTCAAGGCCAGCTTGGGCAACTTGGCGAGACCTCATCTCTACAATAAATCAAAAAATTAGCCGGTTGTGGTAGCATGCGCCTGTGGTTCCAGCTACTTGGAAGGCTGAGGCGGAAGGATCTTTGGAGCCCAGCAGGTCGAGGCTGCGGTGGCCAGGAGCGTCCACTGCACTCCAGTTGGGTGGCAGAGTGAGACGCCAACTCAAAAAAAAAAAATTAGCCAGGCATGGTGGCGCGTGCCTGTAGTTCCAGCTACTTGAAAGGCTGAGGTGGAAGGATTGCCTCAGCCCAGCAGGTCAAGGCTGTGGTGGCCGGGAGTGTGCCACTGCCCTGCAGCCTGGGTGACAGAGTGAGACTCCAACTCAAAAAAAAAAAAGAAAGAAAAAAACTGGAATTTATTTATTTAAAAATTGTATATTTATTCTTACATGCTTAAACGCTCAAAGTCACCTTCAAAGTATTCTCCGTTTTATGCAATACACCTATCAAGATGCTTTTTTCACTGCTTAGAAGAGTTTTTTTTTTTTTTGAGTTGGAGTCTCACTCTGTCACCCAGACTGGAGTGCAGTGGCCGCTCCCGGCCACCACAGCCTCGACCTGCTGGGCTCTGGCGATCCTTCCGCCTCAGCCTTCCAAGTAGCTGGAACTACAGGTGCGCATTACCATGCCCAGTTCATTTTTGATTTATTGTAGAGATGAGGTCTCACAAAGTTGCCCAGGCGGGTCTCGAACCCGCGGGCTCAGGCAATCCACTCACCTCAGCCTCCCAAGGCGCAGGATTATAGGCTGAGCCACCGAACCCGGCCTAGAAGAGTTTTGAACTCTCAATGTTGATGCCTTTTAGTGCTTCTACCATGTTTTGTTTCACCTCTTCCACATCAGCAGAGCATTTCCCTTTGAGGAATTTTTTTTATCAGGGAAACAAAATAAAAGTCACTTGCGGTGAGATCACATGAATAGGGAGGGTGGAGCACAAAGTTCATGCCATTTTTGGTCAAAAACTGCTGAACACTCAGCACAGGGTGGGCAGGTTGTATAAATCACTCATGAAATGGGCAATCCCATTGAAAGAATCTCAAAAAAAAAAAAAAATCCACTGAAGCTGAACGCAGCCTCTCACAACAATGCTAGCTGGTACACTGATGCTGATGGGTTCCTAGAATACTCACTTAGCAGGGAAAGCCTGTACTACAAGGGGCCACCCTCCGAAAAATAATTCTGGGTGTTTTTGGGTCCCCCTCATATTGAGCAGAGCAATCTCAAGTTCATCCAGATTCAAAAGGAGGAAACCGAGCCCACTGCATAGTGGGAAAAGTATCAAAGGAATCTGGGACCGTATCTTAAAATCACCACAGCCAGGCTGGTCATTTTTGGCATAGTCAGCCTATGCTTTACAAGACTTAATTTGGTTTGGGGTATAACTATCTCGAGATTGCATTTGAATACCTTCTATCATAGAGACTTTCAAACATATTTGAAAGCAAACAATGGTATAATGATCCCTGAGCAACATGACTCAGTTTCAAAAGTTATCAGTTTATCACCACCTTTGTTTCATCTCTACCACCACCTGTCTGCCCCATCACTAACTCCCATGTAATTCTGAAGTAAATTCAAGACATCATATTTTTTTCTATAATTATTTCAGTATATATCTTTTTGTTGTTGTTTTAGTTGGAGTCTCACTCTGTCACCCAGGTTGGAGTGCAGTGGCATGCTCACAGCCACCCCAGTGTCGATATGGGCTCCAGTGATCCTTCTTGAAAGATGGTGGCGCCAGCGAGACTCAACACCCTTTGAGGCCAAGAGATTTACTAGAGCAGCGGCTATAGAGAGAGGGTAGAGGGTCTGTAACCGCCTGGTAGGGAAGGGGGAATGAGAGGGCGACAGCGAGAGAGGTCTGTATTTATAGGTTTGGGAGGGGGCGGCCAGTGCTGCACCGAAGCCTGGCGGGGGCCGGCCAGTGCCGTATTAGAGTCTTTATTGGAGGGGGCTATGAGGTAGTATTCCTATAGGGAGATAATATTTGTGTATAGGTTTAAGTTTCGCATGCGTGGGAAAAGCAGGAGCTTAGGGCCTTTGTTGTCTTTGTTTGGTTCCATAATAGTGTTTAGCGCCATCTCGGGAGACGCCCTTCTGACTATTCCCTGTGCCTTTCATTCCCACCTTTTCTGTTTATTTGGGAGAGGGGCGTTATTCTTTCTGGCTGCTTCCTGCTGGATGTGGGCGTTGTGGGGTGAGGTGGGGGAAGGGCACAGAACCAGCCAGAACAGGGCCCAGAGATAGGCATTGACGGTGAAGATTTCCTGTTCTATTAAAGTCCCCTGTAGATGTAGAATGGCGACTTGTTCCAGCCACTCCTCCAGCAGGCACGAGGGCGGTAGTAACCAGCTGTCTTGGAGTAGACTGTGGAGGTAGATAGAGAACCTGGAAGAGAACATATCTAAAAGAAAAAATTAGGTAAAAACTGGGTTGTTATGGGCTGTTATAATCCTGGATTTTGTTGTAATGGGTTGATAGTTATTAAGTAATTAAGGCTGGTATGGGGTCGGAGGTGGTTCAGATGGAAGGGGCGAGTATGACTGTAATAGTAGTTGGTTGACTGTTATTCGAGAGAGCTTTGCCAGGTGCTGTTGGAGAAACCTAAAAACACGTGGAGCCACTGACAAGAGGATAAATATAACAATTAGTGGAGTTAGAACAGGAAGAAGCCACGTTAGGAGCTGGGGTTGCCACCACCCTGAGAATGAGCCTCTGATCAGGTCTTCTCTTCATTTTTGGAGATTTTCTTGTAGTTGTTTAATTCTGTCCTTGACTATTCCTGATTTATTGGCATAGAAGCAACATTCCTCCCTAAGAAACAGGCATATTCCTCCCTCTTTTGCTGTTAGTAGGTCTAGTCCCCGTTGATTTTGGAGGACCATGTCAGCCAGGGAGTCAAGTAGTGTTTGTAAGTCTATGACTGTGTCTGCCACCTGTTGTATGTCCTCGATCAGTTAGGAGGAGAGCTGCTTATAAAAGTGAAGTGAGGACCCCAGTCCTGCTGCCCCCATTCCCATGGCCATGGTGATACCTAGCCCCACCAGCAGAGGTATGAGCTCAACTGCCCGTCTTACTCGTGATGTTGAGGAGCCGACTAAAGGGACAGGCAAACTTTGGTTACTGGGTGCTATTACAATGGCGGGGAGGAGGATGACAAGAATGTAGGACCCCGACCAGTTGAGGGGTAAGACCGGGTAGATGGTAGTGGCGCATAGGAAGGCAGTCCCAGTAAATGGTTATATGATTGGACCACAAGTGATTGTGTGCAAAGGCGGGGGGGCCCATCTGATCCCCCCCGAGTTCCGTTTCATGTTATACACTGGGCCGCGGGAAAGTCATGTGGGAGAGGGATGTTAAAACGTGGTAGTGAAGGTGTACATTGGGTTGGAGGTATAGGGAGATTCCAATTTCCAGTGACCAGGACAGGGAAGACCCAGGATTGGCTGGACTTGAGGCATAGCCAGCAGTCCTTTGCTAGATCAGGGTTAGTAAGGTTAAGTAGTGTATGGGTTTGGCTAAGGACAGGAAGAAGTTCCGGATCTGTCTGATAAGGGCCCCAGGGTTTTGGGAGGTTGGGGTGCACCAATACCGGCCCATTAAAATGTTGAATGAGCTCTTCCATGACCCGCTTAGTGTTTTGCTGTTCAGCATAATCTTGCGCCCCTCCCCCATCTGATCTCCCCACAGGAGGTCTGAGGTTCCAGCAGATTTTTTCTCTCTGGCTCCCAGGACAAGAATACCCAGAATGTTGTCCCAGGCTTCGTCCTGTCCAGGCCTGCTGTTTGGTTGGTCTGAGGCAGACCGAGGCTTGCTCGTAGCAAGATAACTGGACAAAAGAATGGACGGATGAACATTCAGTGGGGCAAGGGGGTATTTTGTTTTGGGGTTTTGGTGGGGGGGGGGTCTTGTTCCCAGCAGCGGACTGTGTCCCTATTGCCTGGGCAGTCCACTTGGAAGTCTCTTAACACTGTTGCAGCCCAGTATTTTTGTGTTCCTGGTTGGCACGAAAATTTTTGATAATAGCATATACTGGGGATCAGCTGGTAGAGTCTGGGTTTTCCTGCAGAGACGTATCGGTTGCAAGTCCAATCAGCCATGCCCCATGATATTGTAAAGTTATTGGCTAGGCTTATGAATATGAATATGGTTAAACCATAACTGGAGGTAAAACCGGGGGTTATTTTGATCTTTAAGGGAGGCATCTGATGAGAACAAAGCTTGTGACAATTAAGAGATAGGTAGTAGCTAACAGAATTTTTGCTGCAGGCGGCCAGCTTGTGGGTGCTGAGCAGGTGAGTAATATATTAAGTAGAATGATGACCAGGCCAAGAAAGGAGAGGGTCCAAGGGTCACAAGTTTTCTGTGTTGTATCCAGGATGTTGGGTTGGATTTGGGTTGGGATGAGTGGTGAGTCGAGACAGGCGAAGCTTAAGTGGTTGGTCTGGAACCTGGAAGCAGGTGTACCTGTGGATGGGTGGACAAGTATTATTATGGGTGGATTGTGAGGAAGGAGGGGTGGCAGGTTTAAGACGGGAAATGTGAATCCATGGGGTAAGCTGACGTTGGGCTGTGATAAGTTTTGCTGCCGTGGGAGTGGATAAAACTACTTAAAGAGGTTCAGACTACTTTGGGTTAAGGTGAGTTTTAGTTTCTGGGTCAGAAAAATAGACCCATTGTCCAGGAATAAGAGGAGATGGGATTTGACCGTTGGACGAGACAGGTAAAAGGAGGTTTTGATATTCCCAAATGTGGGAACGAATGAAGGACAAGAGGGGGTAAAGTATGTGATTGGGTGTCAGAGAGGTTGCAGTGGGGATTCCTGGGGGCAGTGCTGGATGGTCATACATCACTTCAAAAGGCAAGAATTGGGAAGGTTTTTTTGGGAGAACTTGCATGCAAAAGAGGGCCAGTGGGAGGAGGGAGACCCAGTCTCGATGGAGTTCGAGGGATAATTTGGTGAGAGTGTCCTTGAGGGTGCAATTGGTCGCTCAACCTTTCCGGACAATTGTGGGTGGTACAGGATATGGAAATGCCAGTTAATGTGGAGGTTGGTTGTTAGGGATTGTACCACTCGTGAGGTAAATTCGGGTCCGTTATCAGACTAGAGAGATAAAGGGACACCAAACCTAGGAATTATGTGATTGGCAAGGATGGACCCTACAGTTGCTGCTCGTTTGTTTGTGGTGGGGTATGCCTCTACCCATCCAGAAAAGGTGTCGACCAAGATGAGGAGGTATTTGATGTTGCGAACTGAGGGCATGACAGTAAAGTCAACCTGCCAGTTCGTACCCAGAAGCTGGCCCCGGGCCTGATGCGTGGGAAATGTTCCCGGTTTTAAGGGGGTATGGGGATTAGTTCGCTGGCAGATAGAACATTGAGAGGTAATGGTTTTTATAAGCTTTATATGGTGGGGGTCGAGGGTGAAGAAGTTTTTCAGGAAAGACATTAGAGCAGAGGGATTGGTATGGAAGATTGAGTGTAGATATGGGATAAGGTCGGAGATAGAGGGGGGGTTTGGCGGTGGTGAATTAGTGGGAGGCGTATGGCTTGTACCAGGGTGGGTAACAGCTGCCATAGTGGGGATGTACCCCGAGGCTGCTTGTTGGGCCACGCTGGGGATGGACCCCAAGGCTGCTTGTCAGACCGCATTATCTGCCCTGGAGTTTCCCTGAGTTATGAGTGAGGAGTCAGACTGGTGGGCCTTGCAGTGAGAAATGCCAGTGTTGGTGGGAAGCAGAGAGGCAGTGAGAAGGTTGGAGATTAGTTTAGCATTAACCACTGCTGAGCCTTTGGTAGTCAGTAACCCCCTTTCCTTTCATATGGCCAAGTGGGAGAGGAGAATGAGGAAAACATATTTGGAGTCAGTGTAGAGTGAGAGGGAGTGCCCAGCCACTAGCTGGAACACTAGCTGGAACACTAGCTCGAGTGGCAGCTATAAGTTCTGCCTGTTGGTTAGTGGTGCCTGGCAGGAGAGGCTTTGCCTCAATGACATGTGTAATAGAGGTGATGGCATATCCCACAACCCGGGACCCATTGTGTAGGAAGGAGCTGCCATCAGTGAACCAGGTATAGGAGGGGGAGGGCAAAGGGCCCTCCTGGATGTGAACCAGGCAAGGGAGGAGAGCCTCCACAGCTTCTACACAGTCATGGGTTGGTGGGGCTGTGGAGGAAGGGAGCAGCGTGGCTGGGTTTAGGGGCGCGCAAGTTTGAAAGGATATGGAGGGATCTTGTAAAAAGAAGACAAGGAGCGATAGGACTCAACCAGGGGGTAGCATTTGAAGGCCTTTGTAGCTTAGGAGGTGCTGTAGATGGTGGGGGGAGGTTACTATGATAGGGGCCCCGAAGGTGAGTTTTTTGGATTTGCACACCAGCATGTGGGTGGCGGACAGTGCTCGCAGACATGGGGCCCAGCCCTGGACGGTGTGGTCTAACTGCTTTGAGAGATAGGCCACCGGGGCGAATGCCTGTCCATAAAGCTGCCCTAGGACTCCCAGGGCCACCCCTTTGTTTTCGTGCACATATAAGATGAAAGGTCAGTGTATATCCGGCAGATGGAGAGCAGGGGCCCTTATGAGGGCTTGCTGAAGGGCAATAAAAGGTTGTTTGATGGAGGAGGTTGTTAGGAGTGGCTCACTGGGGTCTCCCTTCATGAGAGTATAGAGTGGCTTTGCAAGTAGGGCAAAGTTGGGAATCCACACCCGAAAGTATCCAGCCAGTCCCAAAAATGATTGGATTTCCTCTTTAGTCTTGGGTATATTTAGGGATTGGATTAGGGCTTTTCGGTCCGTTGTTATGGCCTTTTGTCGGTGTGAGATGGCTACCCCCAGATATGTGACTTGTGTGGCAGACAGTTGGACTTTTTGAGGGGATACCCGATATCCCTTTTCCACTAGAAAGTTAAGGGTGAGAGCAGTGTCCATTTGCGAATCAGCTAAGGAAGGGCTACACAGGAGGAGGTCTTCCACATACTGAATAAGGGTGGATTTGGTAAGTGAGAGAGACTTAAGATCTGCTGCTAAGGCTTGAACGAACAGGTGGGGGCTATCTCAAAATCCTTGTGGCAGGACTGTCCAGGTGAGTTGTTGTGAATGGCGAGATGTTGGGTCAGTCCACGTGAATG
>NW_007258124.1:10525-12054 GCF_000164805.1 Carlito syrichta | reverse complement strand
CGTTTGCAAAAATGCATGTAACTGCGGGAGTTATGCGTGGAGTGATGGACTGGCCCCCTATCCCGACTATAGGGGACTTAGACGGGGATGTTGGGCGACAAAGTTCTCGTATTATGGAAAGGGTGGCTCCGGTTTCCAGGAGAAAATGGATGGGGCACCCGTCAACCATCATAGTGACCCTGGGCTCCCGACGATTTGAGATTTGTGTCGAGCAGGGAGACCCCAGGCCCCATCATTCCAAGGTGCTGCTATACCCAACAGGTCTAAATCAGGATTGGGGGTTGACCCAGTCCCTATTTGGGGATCGGGGCAGTCTGTTGCCCAATGTCCTGCCTGACCGCACTTGGGACATGGCTTTTGGGGCACTCTGGGGTTGGGACATCCTTGTGCCCAATGTCCTGGTTGCCCACACTTGAAGCAGGGTCCTGGTGGTTGTCACTGGGTTCGGGCATTGCCACCACCTTGGGTGACACCAGAGGAACCCTTAGCTCCCTGGAGGGCCTGGGCCAGCATCTGATACTTATGTCTTTTTGCCTTTTCATCCCAGTTGTGGAACACCTTAAAGGCAGTTGCTAGGACATCATGTTGGGGAGTGAAGGGGCCTCTGTCATGCTTTTTTAGTTTTGCCCTAATGTCCAGATAGCTTTTAGAGAAAAAATATGTCATTAGGAGTTGCCAGCCATCAGGGGAATCTGGATCTATGTGGGTATACTGTTGAAGCGTCCTAGTGAGTTGACTAAGAAAGTTAGAGGGATTCTCATCTTTGTCCTGAATAACTTCCTGAAGTTTTTCAAAGTTAACTGCTTTTTGTGCAGCCCTACACAGCCCAGAAAGGAGGCAAGTAGAGAAGCGATTCCTGGACTCGATGCCAGCAGGAGAGTTATAGTCCCAGAGGGGATCCTGGTCTGGGACAGTCACTGTACCAAGGGGGTGAGCTGGGGTGGTTTGGTGAATTTCATCTGCATATGTTCTAGCCTGTTCCCAGACTCTCCTATGTTCCTCCAGAAGCAGGGTGTTGGAAAGGATTAGGTATATATCATGAAAAGTGAGGCTATAGGACTGGATGAGGTATTGAAACTCCTTAATGTAGGTAGCAGGATTAGTTGTATATGATCCAAGACGTTTTTCTATTTGTGAGAGGTCTGAGATAGAGAAGGGGACGTGCACCTGGACAATACCCTCTGTGCCTGCTACTTTGCGGAGGGGTGCTAGGACCACCGATGTGGCCTTGGATCGGGTTACTGGAGGGCTACACTGGGGAGCGATTGGAAGGGGAGGATATATGGGTTGAACTTCTGGAGCAGAAGTGGGAGGGGTGAAGAGGAGGGCGGGGCCAGAGGAGCCTTGAGTTGCCTGTAGGGTGGGGGTTCATCTGCAGGCTCGAAATCTGAGACAGAGGAGGAGGGAGCAGAGATGGAATTTGCAGGGTCTGTAGTAGGGGGAGGGGAATCTAGAGGAGGAGGCTTCATGTGCTTGAAACAATGGGAGAAAGAGAAGTTACCGGGGAAGCAGTAGATGCTAGCATGAGT
>NW_007258124.1:0-10485 GCF_000164805.1 Carlito syrichta | reverse complement strand
GGTAGAGAGATTGTTTAAAAGGCATTTGAGAGGAGAATCGGCCGGCAGAGAGGATGAGCCTCCCATAGGGAACAGGCAGACTAAATGGGGCGTCCCCCAAAGAGTCGGCTGTCTGAGAAGTGTGGCTTTGGCATAGTCTGTCGTTACAGAGATTTGGCACAGCCAGGGTTCTCCTGGAGAACCGAGGGGTCAAGGCACCTAGTGCTAGGATTTCCTGAATCAGACAGGGAGCACTTGACTGAGCGGTTGGTAGGGAGTGTATTTACTGCCAGTTGAACAGAGTTTTTGATGTGGGAGCCCTTCAGAATCTGCTGTGGGCCAGCAGACATGGCCCGGCAGCCGTGGGATTCCTTAGGGAGGGGGGGAGAAAGAGAGAGAGAATTTTACTGAAACCACTGTGGGTTAGCAACTGTGGGGCCCCTGGGGCCCGCTGCAACCCAGCAACCACAGGAGTTTTTAAAGTTTGAGAGAGATAAAGGAGCAGAGGAAGCCTTTAGGGTCCACGGTGGTCAAGGCGGGTGTGTTCCCCCTCGCCCGGGGGCCAGAGGGGGGCAGTTTTTGAAGTCCATTCCTTCTGGAGTTCCCTGGAAAGTTCTTACTCCCTTGTTTGGGGAGGGGGACTTACCTATCCAACGAGTGCTAGTGTGAATGTGGCTGGGGCGTTCAGAAGGGTGGGGAGAGTCTGAGAGGGCTGGATTGGTCACAGGCACTGAATCGGGATCCCGCCCAGGGGGAAGAGAGAGACCTGCACAGAGAGAGAAAGATTCGATTCACAGTGGGACCTAACACCCTTTAAGGCCAAGAGTTCAATGGGTCAAAGCAGGACGGGAGGGAGGGAAATCTCTGCCCACTTTTTTGAATGCTTATAGGAGTTAAAGAGGTGGTTTTAGAGACCTAGGTGGGAGAGGGAAAACCAGTAGGGGTCCACTGTGGCTTTGAAAGCCTAGGTGGGGTGTGGTCCCCCCTCACCTGGGGCCAAAAGAGCCGCCAGACAATCAACGGTCAGTCCCTTTCAGGTATCCCGGGTGAGGTTTTTAGGTTTTTTTTAGGTAGGGGCACTTACCTATCCGAGGTGGTGATGGATGCAGCGCTGGCATTCAAGAAAGTGGCCGAAGGCCTTAAGGGATGAGTGCTACTGGCGCCGGAACGGGATCCCACCTTAGGGCGATAGGATTCCTGATCGAGGCATGGCACCAATGAGAGACCGTGGCACACAGTGAGACTCAACACCCTTTGAGGCCAAGAGATTTATTAAAGCAGCAGCTACAGAGAGAGGGTCTGTAACCACCTGGTAAGGGAGGGAGAGTGAGAGGGCGATGGTGAGAGAGGTCTGTATTTATCAGTTAGGGATGGGGTGGCCAGGGCTGTGCCGGGCCTGGCGGGGGCTGGCCAGTGCCGTATTAGGGTCTTTATTGGAGGGGCTATGAGGTAATATTCCTATAAGGAGATAATATTTGTGCATAGGTTTAAGTTTCACGTGCGCAGGAAAAGCAGGAGCTTAGGGCCTTTGTTGTCTTTGTTTGGTTCTACATAATGTTTAGTGCCATCTCGGGAGACGCCCTTCTGACTGTTCCCTGTGCCTTTCAGGTGGGGCTGCAAGGATTCAGAATCTATTGGTAGGTCATAATGTTTCATATCTAGTGAATGGGCCAGCTGGGACTCACTCTCCATCTTTGAGCAATATGATCTTGCAGTGTGTATGCTTGCATAGCCCCTGAATCCAAGACAGGTCATAAAAGGGAAAAGAGAGGGGGGAGAAGGGAAAAAAGGAAAAGGAGGAGAAAGGAAAAGGAGAAATAAAAATTGAAAAAGAAAAAGCACACAATAAAACAGAAAGAACAACAAAAGAGAAAGAGAAGGAGAGAAAAGAGAAAAACAACCAACAAAGCAACCAAACGAGATAATTAAGTAAAGAAACCAACACTGCCATCAACCTCCTAAGTCAGTGCGGCTGTCTGCATCTATCACATTGCAGCTGTCTCAGGGTGGGGTGTGGAGCATCTGGGGTTCTGCATCTACCTTTATCCACCAGGGCTTGTGCACTGGGAGTAATGTTCTCTGAGGTTGCAAATAGCAGCCCAATGCAATGCAGAGATCAGCACCTGGTCTCAAAATGCTGTTCTTCCATTCTGCAGAGGCTGCCCTGGAGTACTTCTCTGCCCAGGCATTAGAGAGTCTGCTTAGTTTCGCTGCCGGGAGCTATTGTTCCCTTCCTAGCAGTTAGCAGTCTCTAGATCTTGGGATTTGGTGACAAGACTTTGGAGCTCCATCCAGGCTCAAGGTAGTCTCTCACTGTTTTCTTGAGAGTTTGCCTCAGGCTCTCTCCCTGAGTTCTCTCCCACCCCCGCAGGCCTCACTGCCATTGTTCAGTTCCCTCTTGCAAATTTTCCCAGGAAAAGCCCCCAAATTGTCTGCCACTAGGTCTCTTGCTCCGATTGCTTGCATCTTTGTTTGACCCAGTGTGGGAGTGGGGTTTTTGTCTCTCCAGTGTGGTGCACTTGGAGTATCCTCTCCAGGCAAATGATGGTCGATTTCAGAGGGGTGCAGAGATCACCACTTGGCCTCAGGGTACAGGTTTCTTAGGATGCAGGTAGCTCAGAATTAGGCAAGATAAGGCAGGTCTCTGCCTAGTCCTGAGACAGAGGAAATGGTGGCAATTCATGTTTTTTTCCTCCAGTGAGGCTCAGCTTCAGATTTTCTCCCCATGCTTTCTCCATGGTCACTGCTGCCCATGCCTGGCCTGTTCCTGAGGAGGTGATATGGGCCAGGTGCTAGCAGATCTCTTCTGCCCCTTCCCAAGAGATGCCCTAGGGATGGTGGATCCTTCTGCATGCAGCAGGTGCTGAATTGAGAGCAGCAGCAAATTGTAGCCATTTTTTTCAGGGGACCCTGGATGCTTGATCCCATGTTTCCCCTCAGTTGGACATTTGTTTACCCGCTTGCACATACAAACAGATGCAGATTAGTTTTTTATGCAGTCATCCATGCAGATACTCTCATACTCTGACTGAATCGAACACCATCTTGCTCCCAATCCTAGAGTCTAGCTTTTCTACCACTCATCATCCTAGCAAGTCTGAGAGCTCAAACCATTTATCTTACAAGAGGAGACATAGAGAAAGAAAAGGAGAGACATTTATTAAGCCTAACAGAGATATACAATGTCTTATTTAATCCTCATAAAAAGCTGGAGGGGTATTAGCCTTTTTACAGATGAGGTGGTCAAGGCTCAGAAAGGTTAACGAATGGGTTCATCTATTGTCTCAGAGCTAATATATAATGAAGCCAAGTGACAAATGAGAGTCTGTTTGCTTCTGTAATGAAATGATATAGGAACCACTGGATTACTGTTGGTTAAAGGAGTGGAAGTCTAGAACCATTTTGGTTGGCAATCTCCAGATTGAACACCAGGGATAGGAGGGTTTGTGTCCTCAGAATTAGTGGTACAAGCATCACTGTTATGGCAGTGAAGAGGTATTATAGGTGGTTGATCATATCTGGCACCAAAAGAGCTGAACATTGAGAAAATTATTCCTATCACAAGATGCAACAGAGACACAGATGTGGATAAACTAGGAAAGAAATTCTGTTAGGAGTTATTGTTAAAGTGAGGGAGGGAAGAGAAGCAGTGAAGCAGTCATTTTACATATATGAAATGTAGAAGAAAAAAGTGTTAACAAAAGTCCCATTTGATTCTGATCAGGTTTGTTTTTGTAAGTGGTGGAAGATGGGATAATTTATTTCAAAGGTGAAATAGCAATCTACATGACTCCTTTACTTGTGAAGGATGGTGCTGAGGGAGAAATGGCACAGTTCAAAGAACCTCTGTTTGTTTAATAAATAACTCAGGGTTCAAAGAGAGACTCTCAGAGGCCAGGAAGTGCTAAATATTTCTGCTTTCTAAAGTTGGGGAAATCTAATCTTCATTGGATCAGCCAGGGAAGGAAGTACAGGCAGTGGAGAGAGACAGTTGGAAACATGGCAATGTGGCCACAGAACATCAAAGCACATAGCATCAATAATAAACTGTATGTCATGAGGCTGTGATACAACCTCTTCCTTCTCCTTCTTCCAATGATTTGTTAATATCTTAGACATAGTTGAATACCTGAAAGAGTGCTCTCTTTGGAAGTGAGGGACAAGTAGTTGAGTTAAATATTAACAAAAAGTCTATCTCATAAAATATACCTGGAAATGTAAACAAGGTTATATCTAAGACCTTGTCAACTATAACAGTCAACAAGGAGAAAAGTGAAGGCAGCGATGATGATGAGGTGTTGATTTGCAAGAGACAAGAACCATGATGCTCTACAATGAATCATACTGAACCAGAGCCTCAGAAGGAAAATGCCTTCTATGTTACGTTATTTTGCCTTCTGTCGTCCCAAACCAAACCCTACCCATCATTAAGAAATGGAATAGATGAGGGGAGCCTAAAGGAATGAAACCCTACTGCTCAGCTCAGTAAATAGAGGAACCTGGCAGAAGACAGTTAGGCTGGTTCTAGGAGCAGATGATGAATTCAGAAAATAGACAAGGAGAAAACCCAGGGGAATTGTATGCTGAATTTTTCACAGAAGATGGTGGAAATGACTCACCTTCAGATATGATAGACTGGTGGTCTACAAATAAAATGAACTTGGACAGATGGCAATTTGCAAAATCTGGGTTACTAACCCATTCTCATGAGTGAGTTCTTCTAGAAAGTATAATTACACTAGACTGGGTTTGGTGGCTCAGCCTGTATTCCCAGCACTTTGGGAGGCCGAAGTGAGTGGATTTTTCAAGCCCGCGGGTTCGAGACCCTCCCAAGAAACTTGGAGAGAACTCATCTCTACAATTAATTAAAAAATTAGCCTGGTGTGGTAGCACATGTCTGTAGTTTTGGCTATTGGAAGGCTGAGGTGGCAGGATCACTGAAGCCCTGCAGGTTGAGGCTGTGGTGACTGGGAGCTGGCCACTGCACTCCAGCCTGGGCAATGGAGTGAAATTCCTACTCCAAAAAAAAAAGAAAGAAAGTATAGTTGCACTCAGCATTGGCCTGGCAGGTGGGTCTATTCTTAAGTAGGTTGGGACTGGAGTTACTCTATTACTTGAGTGCTCATGAAGTACTATTGACCACAGAATGAGCAGAATTATAAGAAGCAGAGCAGGTGGAAAGAGAAAAAAGTATAGATGAGGCAGTAGGGTTAGGTAAAGAGTATTTCAGATATATGAGTGTACAGAAGGATAAAACCCCAGGTCTCCCTCAACCCCTATGAAAAGAGATCCAAGACTTAACAAATAGCAAGTGCTTGATTACACCAAACAGCTTAATCAAAACTTGGGAAAACTTCCAAGGAAAATGACAGGTAATAACCCACACTGTGAATTAGTGTTGGATGTGAAGTGTTAAACTCCAGACCCTTATTAGTGAAGGACATGCAGGTGTTTGTGGACATCTGAAGAACTTTGAACTGCATTAAAATCCAGTAAACAGAGGTCTCTGGTTTTTTGTTAGCTTTAGAGGAAGATGAATATCTAGGGAGTCTTTCCATACTCACACTCATACCCATACTCACACCCAGAGGAATGTGCATGCAGGAAAATTTACCAGATAACTGTGAAAATTCAGCTTGTCTCAGTTCTGCACTCTTTGCGGTGTAGGCTTCTGTACAGGAGAAAGCTGGCTGGGCAGAAGGAGATGGAACCTGAACCAGGCCGGTAAATACCTACACTGGTGGACTAAACAGGAAAAGCACCATCACCAATGCATATACTCACCAGGTACAAAGAAATGTGAGCTTTGGGCTTTTTATTTTTGCAGCCCCAGAGATCTGAGATGTTCACTATCTGCTCAATACCCCATGGGATCCAGGTTCCCCTCCCGAACATACCTTTGTTCTTTATGACTAGGTGCCTCCTGGATACACTTGGAATGTCTGCTCTGAGAAGGCTGAGACTTGCCAGAGGAACCACAGACAATAAAAATCTACGGGGGCTGGGTTGAATATGAGTATTGAATAGATTCCATGTTCTGCTGCTCAATTGTCCTTTATCTCCTGGGGGCAGGTGGCTCTAGAAACCACCAAAGGAATTACTTTCCCTGCTATGCTTACCCTCAATTCCAAACATTTTCCATGTAACCTTCTTGATTCTATTTCTGATTTCTATCTCCAACCATGAGTTCCCTGATGCTGTGCTCACACAGACCTCTTGAAAGCAGCTGAGGGAGCGGGGACATTGAAAGATGTGAAAAACTGTTCAGTGGTTATTAACTACTAGAAGCGATGTAATCTGGAAGTGCAACAGAATTATCTTTATACTATTGTGATGGACAAACTCGGAGGGTGAAAATACCTTGGTACCTTTCAAACTGGCCAGCCAAATATCTCACACTGTCAGCTGGATACATATCCTTTAGATGTTTGGGATTCCACAGGGTCTCTCTGGCTCAGCAGTAAACACCTAGCTATGTCATATCTTCTGCTTTGCTTCAAACTATTTTCCTCCAGTTTGCAGGGTCTTGTCAAATCTGAGCCTAAATTGTGACTAATGCTTGTTACATGAAGGGAGCAACCAGTGAAATTTAGAGAGCTAAGCTGGGAGAGAAAATGATAAATTAGTGACTCACAATATAGACTATTAGGAACTTCAAAGATCAGTTCAACTCTCCACTTTTTATTGTACAACTCCCACCAGAAAGGTAAGTGTAAAACAGTCAGATTTCTTCTATAGGCAGGGTTTTGGAACAATTATTTATTTCAGAAGTGACTTGGAAACACAGGAAATGCCATGACAAAGGTTCAGAACAGAAAATAGTATGGAGATTAATGATTAGTAGGAGAAATTGTTTCATTGTCCTGTATGGGGTTTTTGTTTGCTTGTTTTTGTTTTTGTTTTGTTTTTTGTTTTTACCTCTAGAATTAATTGAAGATCCCAGTTTAGACTGGGGCCTGCCAGAGGCAATATTTCTTCCCTTCTCCTTCTGAACAGTGAATTAAAACTGCTTTCAGGACAATGACAACTACCTCACCCACTGCCAAAACACCTCCCATTCCTATGCAGACCATGGATAGGCACAGGGAAACACAAAAATGGACAGAAACATATTCCCAAGAATGACAGGCAACATTTATATCTTCTGTGTAAAGGGCTGTTGGAACATCCAGATGGTATGCCCAGCAGACCATGTAAAAAAAACAAGCGAAGGGAGAAGCCTACCTCCAGACGGAGTGTGGGATTCAGGCAGCAGGCCTTGAAGTATTAAATGGAGAAAACCAAATGGGCCTAACAGAGGTCATATGTATTGAAATCCACCCCTGAGTTACCATTTTTCGTGAATTCTATGCCTCACAATTGTTTACATTTTGATATTTCTGACACTGAGTGACAGTAATGTCTTTTCTTTCTTGCTGGTGCATGATAAAATGGTGCATGTCAGCCATCTTAGACCTAACTAATTAATATCAGGTAATCCTGAGGATCAGTGATGTCACTGTGGGAACTGCCATGTGGGGAGAGGGACCTCCCTCCTCCTCTGTAACTGCTCACAAGAACCCTGATCTGGTGCACCTCCTATCCTACCCTGACCCTGCCGTGGGCACCAGGCTCCTCTGCTGATCAACCCTCTTTCTCCTGGGGCAGGTGAGTCCTCAGAATGCCAAGCAATGTCATTGTGTATGAGTGATGACTACAAATGCTTTCTTCATGCGCTTCCTAGTTTCTGTCTCCACAGATCACACAGGTGCTGGAGTCTTCCAGTGTCCCAGACACAGGGTCACAGAGAGGGGACAGAATGCAGCACAGGTGTGATACAATTTCTGGCCATAACTGCCTTTTCTGGTACTGTCAGACCCAGGGGCAGTAAATCCACAGTTTCTGATTTACTTCCAAAATAAGAATGTCCCAGACACATCAGGGATACCTAGTGATCGATTCTCTGCTGAGAGGCCCAAGGGATCCTTCTTTACTCTGAAGATCCAGCCTGTAGAGCAGGAAAATTTGGCCATATATATCTGTGGCAGCAGCTTAGCCACAGCATGACACAGTCATCTCCTTCTTGCTCACAAATCCTCCCACGCTTACCTATTCTCCTTTACAGTTCTTCTGGGAACAGCCATGAGCTGAGGAATTGTCTGCCATTCCCTGATCAAGGGGGAATTAATGCATTTGGGACTTCAACTGTTATTCTGATAGTAGAAGATCAGGAGAGAACCTCTTAAGTACTAAAACATGGAACACCAGGTAGTAATAATGTTGACTTATACATTTCTGGGATTCTTTATGTACAGTTCAAGATTCTATCATTGAAATTGAGCAGAGTTTAGTCTCATGGATAGTGACCAAATAAACATTCTCTTATAAAACTGTAGTTTCAGGACATTTATGTCAAACTTCTATTACTGACATAAGCCTGACATAACAGGCTAATGTAACAGAATAGAGAACCAAGAAAACAAACCTACACATATATAATGACTGATTTATGACAACAGTGATATTATAGAGTAGTGAGGGAAGTATTATCACCTAACAAATGATCACTAACTCAGACCTACATTGTATCAGGGAGTGAACTCCTTTTTTTAAAAAATGTTAGGACCATTTACAACCACTACTCTTTAAAAAAAAGTAGCATCCATAGTAAGAAATGCCATCAAAATCAATTATATAAAAATAGCTACTACTCACAATAATGCACATTAACATATGTTCATATACTGCTTTTTAAAATTTCTTCTGACAATCTTACAATCATTCTGTGTTTAATTTTCTTCTTCTCCAATCTAACTTAAAAAAATAAATTCAGATTTAGATTAAGTTTCCTAAAATATAACCCCATGTGGGAAGGTATTAAAGAGAAGTGATTCAAACAAAACCTGGATAAAATTATATTGACCATTAGGATTATTTAAGGTTTCCAAAGTAGTTGTACCAATTTACACTCTCATGAAAGGTGTTTGAAGTTTTGGTTGGCATTCTCTCTCTCTTTCTTTCTCTCTCTCTGTTAATTTTCAACTTTTCTAATGGTGTCTTTTGATATACAGACATTCTTAAGCCGCAATCATTCCATTTGTTATTATTTTGGTTAGCATTTTGTATTTTGTTTTTCAGTTTTAGGAAATCTTTGCTCATATATACACACACATACACGCATGCACATGCATCTATTCACAATTATTATGTTTTCTCATATTTCTTTCTAAAATATTTATATTTTAAACCTTTCACACTTAGATCTATAATCTAACTGGAATTAATTCTTTGTATATGTTATGAAGAAGGGAATAAGTTCTATTTTTCCACATGGTTATTCAATTTACCCAGTATCATTTGGTGATAATACTGCCCTCACTACTCTATAATGTCACTTTTGTCATAAATCAGCCATTATATATGTGTAGGTCTGTTTTCTTGGGTCTCTATTCTGTTACATTGGCCTGTTTTGTCGGTTCCTGCAGTATAAAGCATTGACTTTTTCATTGTGGCTTTATACAGTTCTTTTTTTTTTTTTTTACTAGGACTTGTAAGTTTAATAAGGTCACAGGAGATGAGGTAAATATATAAAAGTAATCACATGTTTGCATTTCTACATTTAATAATAATTGGAAACTAAAATACAAAATTACCATTTAGAATAGTACCAAAAAATAAAATATTTAGACATAAATTTAGCAAGATATGTGCATGACTTGTACACTAGAAACCTCAAAACTTTGCCATGGAAAATTGAGAAAGACACACAAATAGAGAGACAAACCATGTTCATGAATTGGAAGACTACTTATTGTTTTGCTTTCAATTGTCCCCCAATTCATTTGTAGATTCATTGTACCTCAAATTAAAAATTTTAATTAGCTAACTTTTACATAGAAACTGGAAAACTGTTCTTTCTTTTGCCAAGAAAGACAAAAAGTGGAGGATCTATGCTACAGCTACATAATTTTAAGTCTTATACAGCTACAGTTGATAAAAACAAAAATTAAAGAAAAACTGTTTGGGGATAACATTCGATATTTAGGTCAATATAACAGAATAGAAATTCCAGATATAGGCCTACACATATATAGTCAATTAATTTTTAAATAAGGTATCAAGTCAATTTAATGGGGAAAAGATTAACCTTTTAAATGAATCACACCAGAATAATTGGGTATTTATAGGCAAATCATAAACTTCAGTCCTTATTTTATTTTATATCTTTTATTTATTTATTTTTCATTAATCAGTATTTTTTATTATGGTTTTATGGGGTACAGTTAAGGATTAGGTGTACAATTACGTTTCATTCAGGCACCCTGTTGATAAGAGGTGTTTTCCCATCCCCCGACAGATATTTGCTACTGTTAATCCCATCCCCCTCCCCCCCATAGTTTCCCAGTACCATCAGTCATTTTCTTATAGCATTGCATTGGATGTTCAAGGTCCATTATATGAGTGAGAACATGTGATATTCGGAACTTTGTTTTTGTGAGAGGTCACTCAGTATTACAGACTCTAGTT
>NW_007258123.1:511209-512430 GCF_000164805.1 Carlito syrichta | reverse complement strand
GCGCGAGATTACAAGCTGAGCCACCGAGCCCGGCTTCTTTTTTTCTGAGTTGAAGTCTCACTCCGTCTCCGGGGCTGAAGTGCAGTGGCACACTCACAGCTACCCCAGAATCGACCTCCTGGGCTCTGGCGATCCTTCTACTTCAGCCTTCCAAGTAGGCAGAACTATAGGCGTGCGCTACCATACCCAGCTAATTTTTTTTTTTTAATTGTAGAGACGAGTTCTTGCCAAGTTACCCGGGTTGGTCTCAAACCCATGGGCTCAGGTATTTCCACTCTCCTCAGCCTCCCAAAGTGCTTAGGATTACAGGTTGAGCCACCGAGCCAAGCCCCATTTCTTAATAATCATCTAAAGAATACCCATCCTTGCGGGAATAACCTCCTGTGTTTCTGGATCATCTGTAGCCATCCATAATTGTTCAGTAGTGAGCTGTGGGTCCTGCATCAATCCAAACAAGCTCTAACTCTGCAGTATTTAAAACCAAAGAAAGCCAGGCGCGGTGGCTCATGCCTATAATCCCAGCATTTTGGGAGGCTGAAGTGAAAGGACTGCCTGAGCCCAGGGATCTGAGACCAGCCTGAGCTACTTGGTGAGACCTCATCTCTACAATAAATCAAGAAAAATTAGCTGGGCATGGTAGCACATACCAGGGCAACAGAGTGAGACTCAGACTCAATTAAAAAAAAAAGATACTTCCCATAAATTAGTCACTTCCATAATCCTTTTTATTAGTAAAGATTCCTGAGAGCTGGCGGTGCCAATCTACAAAATGGAGCAATTCCTTCACACTGTGCCTTCTGATTTCAAAAGTTATTGACTTTGCCCTTCCTGGATTGACCAACTTCCTGGATACCACAGGTCTCAGAGGTACTTTCACTTCTCCCTGCATAATTTTGCCCTTGGAGGCTGGCTCTGAGGTAGTGGCTGAAGGTCTCAATCCCCTGAGCTCAGGAAATCCTCTCACCTAAGCTTAAAACCTAAGTTTGGTGTAGCATCAAGGGCAGACTTAGCACTCGCTTAATTTCATTTTAGCTATTATAGAACAATAATCAAGGCATTTAATTTTTTGTTTTTTTGAGTCGGAGCCTCACTGTTACCCTGACTGGAGTGCAGCAGCACAATCACAGCTTCGACTTCCTGGTCTTAGGAGATCCTCCTGCCTCAACCTCCCCAGTAGCCGGGACTACAGATAATCAGCTAATTTTTTTTTTTTTTTTTTGA
>NW_007258123.1:508033-510154 GCF_000164805.1 Carlito syrichta | reverse complement strand
TCTCTACAATAAATCAAAAAAATTAGCCAGGCGTGGTAGCGCGCACCTGTAGTTCCAGCTCCTTGGAAAGCTGAGGCAGAAGGATCTCCGGAGCCCAGCAGGTTGAGCCTGCAGTGGCCGGGAACAGCCACTGCACTCCAGTCTGGGCGACAGAGTGAGGCTCCAACTCAAAAAAAGAACTCACTAACTAGGAAGTGGTTCTGGTCAGTCTACAGAGGATGCACACTGAGGGTTTTCATATCCTCTTGGCATCAAAGGGCTGAAAACTCCACCCTCAGATTATGCTACCACCACCAATTTTTTTTGCCAGAGACCTGTAAGGAGCATAAAGTTCAATTGTGCATGTGTATGTGTCTTCTTTCATAAGTATTCATGACTCATCCTATAGCTTATTGAATATGTATATCTACCCACATGGCTCAGCATAAATTCCTGTTCCAAAGGGACAGAGTGTGTTTCTGGCTCTCACCAGAGGTTACACTTCTCAGCATATCAGAATGGTGACCTGCAGGCTGCAACCCCATATGAGAAATAAAGCTTGGCCGGTGCAGTGGCTCACACCTATAATCCCAGCACTTTGGGAGGCAGAGACGAGAGGATTGCCTCAGCCCACGGGTTCAAGACCAGCCTGGGCAACATGACTAGACCTCATCTCTACAATAAATAAATTTTAAAAATTGGCCGGAGCCGGGTTCTGTGGCTCAGCCTGTAATCCCACGCTTTTAGGAGGCTGAGGTGAGTGGATTGCCTGAGCCTGCGGGTTCGAGACCCGCCTGGGCAGCGAGATCTCATCTCTACAATAAATCAAAAAATCAGCCGGGCGTGGTAGCGCATGCCTGTAATTCCGGCTACTTGAAAGGCTGAGGCGGAAGGTTCGGCGGAGCCCAGCTGGTCGAGGCTGCGGTGGCCGGGAGCGGCCACTGCACTCCAGTCTGGGTGACAGAGTGAGACTCCAACTCAAAAAAAAAAAAAAAAAAATTGGCCAGGCTCGGTGGCTCAGCCTGGAATCCCAGCACTTTGGGAGGCCAAGGTGAGTGGATTGCCTGAGCCCACAGGTTCAAGACCAGCCCGGGCAACTTGGCGAGACCTCATCTCTACAAGAAATCAAAAATTAGCCAGATGTGGTAGCACGCATCTATAGTTCTGGGTACTTGGAAGGCTGAGGCAGAAGGATTGCCAGAGCCCAGTGTTAGGGTATGGATAGGGTGAGGGTAGATGGACGGATGGGGAGATCCGAGTAATGCAAAGAATTGCAATACACAAAGAGGTGAAAGAAGAAAAGATTTATTTAAGAAAGGTTCACTTCCACAGACAGGAAGCAGGCCTATGCTCTAGATGCGTGTGGCCCTGCAGCCCCCTGGAGCCCTGGCTTTAATCCTTTTCCTTGGAGGTCTTGCAATCAGGTAGGCGTGACTGCCATGACTTCCTTATTGACCATCTGCAAATGTCTTGCAGACTCTGTGACACAGAGACCCACTAATGTCCACCCACATTATCACAGCCCCTAGAGAAGGGCTCAATAAGGATCCCAGTGCTCCTGTACATTCCTGAATAACGTTCCTTAGAGCGTGCACTTCCCCTCATCTCCTCTGCATTCCCAGAAGGCAGTCCTGGGGAATCCTTGACTTTCCTGTAGACAGCACCCAACCGCTCCCCCCTCTGAGTGATCACAGGTCCTGTGATCTGCATAACTTTTGTAACCACAAGTTTTGTGATTTGCATAACTTCTGCCTAATGCATGATGTCTTAGGACTTGTAAACTCCTGCTACTCTAGGCAAGCTTGATTGCCCCTTCTGTAGGGCCCTACTATGAGATACCTCTGATACCTGGCACCAGGAAGTCTGGGTTTCTGAAAAGATAAAATTGGCAAAGTTATTTATTTATTTAGTTTTTGAGTTGGAGTCTCACTCTGTCGCCCAGATCGACCTGCTGGGCTCTGGTGATCCTTCCACCTCAGCCTTCCGAGTAGCCGGAATTACAGGTATGCACTACCACACCTGGCTGATTTTTGATTTATCGTAGAGATGAGGTCTCGCCAAGTTGCCCAGGTGGGTCTCGAACCTGTGGACTCAGGCAATTCACTCACCTCAACCTCCCAAAGCGTGGGATTACAGGCTGAC
>NW_007258123.1:502674-507730 GCF_000164805.1 Carlito syrichta | reverse complement strand
AAAAAAAAAAAAAAAATGGCTTCCAACTCTCGGTCTGTCCTTTCACCCAGCAGGTCAATGCTGGAGTGGCTATGAGTGTGCCATGGCACTCCAGCCCAGGCGACAGAGTAAGACTCCAACTCAAAAAATAAAAAAAGTAAAAAAATAAAAATAAAAAAATTAGCTAGGCTTGGTGGTGCACACCTGTAGCTCTAGCTATTTGGGAAGCTGAAGCAGAAGGATTGCCTGAGCCCAGGAGGTCGATGCTGGAGTGGCCGTGAGTGTGCCACAGCACTCTAGCCTGGATGACAGTGAGACTCCAACTCAAAAAATAAATAAATAAATAAATTAGCCAGGCTTGGTGGTGCACACCTGTAGTTCTAGCTATTTGGAAAGCTGAAGCGGAAAGATTGCCTGAGCCCAGCTGGTCGAGGCTGCAGTGGCTGTGAGTATACCACTGCACTCCAGCCTGGATGACAGAGTGAGAATCAGATTCAAAAAATAAAAAAAAAAATAAAGCTCTCCTTTACAAATTTATGAACCTCATCATTCTTCAGTTGACATGATTAGCCTACAAGGATGAGATCCACAAAGAACTCCAGGTTCCCCCAGTGTGAACAGAAGTAAACGAACTGAGGTCTACAGCTCAGCTACCTCCCAACCATACTGGGAGTTCCCCCAGATCTAACATCTACTTTCAGGTTGAAGACTGAAATTTTCTTTCTTTCTTTCTTTTTTTTTTTTTTTTTGAGTTGGAGTCTTACTCCGTCGCCCAGACTGAAGTGCAGTGGCCGCTCCTGGCCACCGCAGCCTCGACCCACTGGGCTCTGGCGAGCCTTCCGCCCCAGCCTTCCGAGTACCCGGAACTACAGGCACGCGCTACCATGCCCGGCTGATTTTTTGATTTATTGTAGAGATGAAGTCTCGCCAAGTTGCCCAGGCGGGTCACGAACCTGCCGGCTCAGGCAATCCACTCACCTCAGCCTCCCAAAGGCGCGGGATTACAGGCTGAGCCACCGAGCCTGGCCTGAAACTTTATTTCTATCCCTACTTTCCCTTCATTTCTTCCTGGCTGCTTCTCAGTTTATTTCATCTGGACCCTAGAGGGAACATAACTTCCCAGCCTTCCTACTTCACTCCATCTGGATCCCAGAGGGGACTGTTTCTGTCAGCCCTGGGTTTGGGGTGGAAGGGTTTCTGAAAGGGTAAACTGAGGCTTGGTAGGCTGGTTCTGGTGCTGATGCCACAGGAATCATGAAAGATTGCAACCAAGTAAGAAGTAGAAGAAAGTAAAGTGTATTATTCGCCTTTCAGATTGGAAAGGGGACCAACACTAAGAGGCAAGTGTGTCATATCTTGGTGGGACCTCCAGAAATGTTAGAGTCACACTCCCAGTGGGGCTTCCAGAATGTTAGGTTAGGCCCGTTGGGGGTGTGAGTATCTGGTGTACCATCCAATGCCACAGGATTGCACAGAAGTTAAATTAGAAAATATAGTTAGCCGGGCTTGGTGGCTCAGCCTGTAATCCCGCGCCTTTAGGAGGTTGAAGTGAGTGGATTACCTGAGCCCGCGGGTTCGAGACCCGCCTGGGCAGCGAGACCTCATCTCTACAATAAATCAAAAAATCAGCTGGGCGTGGTAGTGCATGCCTGTAATTCCGGTTACTTGGAAGGCTGAGGCGGAAGGATCGCCGGAGCCCAGCAAGTCGAGGCTGCGGTGGCCGGGAGCGGCCACTGCACTGCAGTCTGGGCCACAGAGTGAGACTCCAACTCAAAAAAAAAGAAAAAGAAAATATAGTTTATTTAAAAACTAAATTAGAAGCCGGGCTCGGTGGCTCAGCTGTAATCCCGCGCCTTTGGGAGGCTGAGGTGAGTGGATTGCCTGAGCCTGCAGGTTCGAGACCCGCCTGAGCAACTTGGCGAGACCTCATCTCTACAATAAATCAAAAATTAGCCGGGCGTGGTAGTGCGCGCCTGTAGTTCCAGCTCCTTAGATGACTGAGGCGGAAAGATCGCCGGAGCCCAGCAGTTCGAGGCTGCGGTGGTCGCGACAGAGTGAGATTCCAACTCAAAAAAAAAAAAAAAAAACTAAATTAGAAAGGGAGAGAGAAAAAGAGGAGATTCACCTCCCTAAGGTACAGGAGGGGGCTAAAGCTTAAGAAAACACGGCCTGGCCATAGCTCAAAGAGCACGTGGCCACACTATAGCTTAGCAAGGCAATGGTGACCGGTTGCTCGTGGTTGACTCCTTTTAACCCTTCCCTTCAGTAGGGAAAGGTCATTAAGGTGATTGGGTTGTGATCTGCTCCATGGCATCACGAAGGGGCAGGTATTGACATCAGGTGATGAACAGCAGGCAGATAGGTGGGTTAGTCACAGGATTACTGCCATGGTGATGGGGCCCATCTGTGTCATGAAGGTCAGGAAGGGCTGATTAGGTTAATTCCAGTCTTAGGGGTGGAGGCAAATACTTGAAATAGAAAAACTAATTAGTACAAAAGTTGGGGAGGGCGGTTGTAAAACAATTACCAATAGCTACCTCTGAGAAACTGGTTCTGTCCTTGGCTAGTGATTAGAGGGTAAGTGAACTGCTAGCAAAATATGAGATTTAGGCAATGTTAAAATGACTGCTCATTGGATATATTAAATCCATGTTATGTCCTTTCAGTTTCCTAGCCCAGTGGGACTTGGCTGGTTCATAGGTTTTCTGAGGACACTCACACTAAGGGTTTAACTGGATCCTGCCACTTGCTGCATGAAAGCCAAAGAAGAGAGGCAAGAGTTAGTGTATGTGGAGGAACATGAGGCTCAATTAGGCCCCATCAATTGGGTAAATTGGGCAAACTATTTTAAGGAAGGAAATCTCAGAATGAGATTACAGGCCAGGCGTGGTGGCTCACAACTATAATCCTAGCACTTTGGGAAGCCGAGGAGAGAGGATTGCCTGAGCCCAGGGGTTTGAGACCAACCTGGGCAATTGGCGAAACCTCATCTCTACAATAAATCAAAAAATTAGCCAAGTATGGTGGTGCACACCTGTAGTTCCGACTACTTGGAAGACTGAGGCAGAAAGATTGCCTGAGCCCAGCAAGTTGAGGCTGCAGTGACCGTGAGCGTACCACTGTACTCCTGCTTGGGTGACAGTGAGATTCCAACTCAAAAAAAAAGGGGAATGAAATTACAAGGACTGTAAAAGCTGAATAGCCAGCTGTAAAACATGACAAAGAGCAGTCAGCAACACCAGAACCATGGCAGAAACCCAAATGAATGCATGGTGTGAATCCTAAACACCCTAACCAAAAGCTCCACTGGGAAGAACCTCAGGCCACTGCCTCTTCCCAGCAAGCAACACACTCTCAGTGCCGTCCTGCCTGTTGTGCCCTTCACAACGTATCTTCCCTTTAATAAATCTACCAGCCGGGCTTGGTGGCTCAGCCTGTAATCCCACGCCTTTGGGAGGCTGAGGTGAGTGGATTGCCTGAGCCTGCGGGTTCGAGACCCGCCTGGGCAGGCGAGACCTCATCTCTACAATAAAATCAAAAGATTAGCTGGGCGTGGTAGCGCGCGCCTGTAATTCCGGTTACTCGGAAGGCTGAGGCGGAAGGATCGCGGGAGCCCAGCAGGTCGAGGCTGCGGTGGCCGGGAGTAGCCACTGCACTCCAGTCTAGGCAACCGAGTGAGACTCCAACTCAATAAATAAATCTACCTTTCTTAATTAATAACTGTCTTGGCGGGGCTCGGTGGCTCAGCCTGTAATCCCGCGCTTTGCGAGGCCGAGGTGAGTGAATTGCCTGAGCCTGCGGGTTCGAGACCCCCCTGGGCAACTTGGTGAGACCTCATCTCTACAATGAATCAAAAAAATTACCCGGGCGTGGTAACGCACACCTGTAGTTCCGGCTACTTGGAAGGCTGAGGCAGAAGGATCGCCGGAGCCCAGCAAGTGGAGGCTGCGGTGACTGGGAGCGTACCACTGCACTCCAGTCTGGGCAATGGAGTGAGACTCCAACTCAAAAAAATAAATAAATAAATAACTGTCTTGGTGAATACTTTAACACCCCCACCTCCCATCCCGTCCCCCGTGACTCCAGCCATAACATACCCAGCCTACCACACGACAGTGGAAGGAAAAATAGGTTATAATCAAGAGCCAGCAACATGAGGACATGGCTGACTAAAGTTTCAAAACAAAAAAACACCTCGAGGTTTTAGGCTGATCAGGATGCTTTTTTTTTAATAAAAATTATTTTTAGCCGGGCTCGGTGGCTCAGCCTGTAATCCCACGCCTTTGGGAGGCTGAGGTGGGTGGATTGCCTGAGCCCGCGGGTTCGAGACCCACCTGGGCAGCGAGACTTCATCTCTACAATAAGTCAAAAAATCAGCTGGGCGTGGTAGCGCATGCCTGTAATTCCGGCTACTCGGAAGGCTGAGGCGGAAGGATCGCCGGAGCCCAGCAGGCGAGGCTGCGGTGACCGGGAGCGGCCACTGCACTCCAGTCTGGGCGACATAGTGAGACTTCAACTCAAAAAAATAAAAAATTTAAAAAATTTTAAAAATAAAAATTATTTTAATTTCAAGCATATTAAAATATGTTAATTTTGTAATTCAAAATGATACGAATTTTTCAAGTCAGCCTGGGCTTAGAGAGTGTCAGCTAAATGGGTTGGCCAGCTGAGTCCCAGAGAGGGTCGGCCCAGGAAGTGTTGGCTCTAATGGGCTGGCAAGCTATGCCCTGAGAGTGTTGCTGATTCGGTGGTGGGCTGACAAGCCTAACTCCCAGAGTGTCTCAGCTTCAAAGTCTCACCTTCTTCCAGCAGCTGGCAAACCAACCCCCAGGGTACATAGCTCTTCAGCTCCAAAGATCCTCTCCAGCTCTTCAGGTCAGGGTTCTTGTTTCTTGCCCAGGAGGAAAGAGGGACAGGGATAGCGGGAAGGTGAGAAAGCAGGATTTACTGAGAGGACAGAAAAGATCCCACAGTGGGAGGGGACCTGAAGGGGTTGCCCAGAAGAATTCTTTTTTTTTTTTTTTTGGGTTGGGGTCTCACTCTGTCGCCCAGACTGGAGTGCAGGGGTCACTCCTGG
>NW_007258123.1:498877-502654 GCF_000164805.1 Carlito syrichta | reverse complement strand
GCCTCAGCCTTCCGAGTAGCCGGAATTACAGGCGTGTGCTACCACACCCAGCTAATTTTTAAATTTTATTTTATTGTAGAGATGAGGTCTCGCCTGCCCAGGCAGATCTCAAACCCGCAGACTCAGGCAATCCACTCACCTCAGCCTCCTAAAGGTGCGGGATTACAGGCTGAGCCACCGAGTCCAGCTCAGAAGGATTCTTAAGGGGAAACTTGATATGAGAAACAGGCAGGAGTGGCACAGGGTGCAGGTCTGCATGTCATGTTTCAGTAGCTTATCTTGAGGGATGGTCCTCCCAGGGGTCTGATTGGCATCATCTCAGCTGCAGTCAGGTTATGGATTAACTGGCTCCTGGCTCCTGGCTCCCCCCAAGAAGAGGGTCCATTCCTGATCTATTTTAAGATTATCCTCTGGGATTCTTTCTTTTCTTTTTTTTTTTTTTTGAGTCAGAGTCACACTCTGTCCCCCAGGCTGGAGTGCACTCTGTTCTCCTTGGCACGGTCTCGGCCATCGTAGCAGAGCTCAGGCGATCCTTCCGCCTCAGCCGATCCTTCCACCTCAGCCTTCCAAGTAGCTAGAACTACAGGCACGAACCACCACACCCGGCTAATTTTTTTTATTTATTGTAGAGATGAGGTCTCACCAAGTTGCCCAGGCTGGTCTTGAACACCTGGACTCAGGCAATCCTCTCGCCTTGGCCTCCTAAAGTGCTGGAATTACCGGCTTGAGCCACCAAGCCCAGCCTCGTCTGGGATTCTTTTTTTTTTTTGAATTGGAGTCTCACTCCGTCGCCCAGACCGGAGTGCAGTGGCCGCTCCCAGCCACCACAGCCTCGACCTGCTGGGCTCCGGCGATCCTTCCACCTCAGCCTTCCAAGTAGCTGGAACTACAGGTGCGTGCTACCACACCCGGCTAATTTTTTGATTTATTGTAGAGATGAGGTCTCACCAAATTGCCCAAGCGGGTCTCGAACCCGTGGGCTCAGGCAATCCACTCACCTCAGCCTCCCAAGGCACGGGATTACAGGCTGAGCCACTGAGCCCGGCTTCATCTGGGATTCTTAAGCAAACATATGATCAGATAAGCATGTACGATGGCAGATGAGGAGGAAAGAACAAGGAAGTAGAAAGAGAAAAGTGTTAAAATAAGGTGGGTGACAAAGAATGTTTTGAAGCAGGATTCTTGGTTACAAAGGTGGGCGATGTAATTCATTCTAGCTTCTTCCTGCCTAACAGGAGCATGGTTAGAATCTAGGGAATAGAACCTGTCTACCTGGAGCTGGAAGTATCTACAAGTTCCTAGGATCATGGAAGACACTTACTGGAGCATTATGTGATAAGGAGTCAGATATCTTTGGGAGAGTTGATCTTGCATTCTAATATGTAAAGTCCAAAAGCAGTAGGATCTATAACAGCAATTTCAATCATCATGGCTAGGATTATAGTAATTTTTCCACCAAGATGGGCCTGACTTGACCCATGATGATAGCCATTGATTTACGGACACTGTGGGGTCAGACATAGCATTAATCTGCTTGTGCATATTTTGAAGAACTAAAGAGAGATTTCCGGAATTATCTAGGATATACACACAGAACACAAGTCCCTCCTTGAGCAGCTATAATGACGTCAAGAGCCATTTGATTTTGTAGGATTGCTTTTCTCCTTGTCATTTTAGTGATTAAATAATGCCTTCAAGGGTATATTCATTGATAGGCTCCTTTATAGGGAGTATGGACAACACGGAGTTAAGCCAAGAAAGAATTCTGGATTCAGTTCAAATTGTAGAAAATAATAAAAACTCAAACCTAATGAACAAGGGAATCTAACAACTCCCTGGTTCTCTATTTATACTGTAGACAGATAATGGTAGGACCAAATTATTTGTAAAATAAGTTTTAGTCTTATTATATTGGCCTGATTATTTGCATAAAGTACAAAAAGAATAATTATTTGCCATATAGGCTCTTTTAAAATTGGGTTTATGGGCCAATAATCCCAGCAGTGGCTCACACCTATAATCCCAGCACTTTGGAAGACCAAGGTGTGAGAATTGCCTGAGCCCAGTTTGAGACCTGCCTGGGCAACATGGTGAGACCAAATTTTTTTCTTGTCTTTTCTGAGTTGGAGTCTCATTTTGTTACCCAGTCTAGAGTACAGAGGCATACTCATAGCCACCGCAGCCTTGACCTGCTGGGCACAGGTGATCTCTCCGCCTCAGCCTTCGCAGAGGCTGAAACTACAGGTATGCGCCACCACGCCTGGCTAATTTTTTGGTTTACTGTAGAGATAAGGTCTCACCATGTTGTTCAGGCTGGTCTCGAACCCTGAGCACAGGCAACCCTCTGGCCTCCACCTCCCAAAGTGCTGGGATTACAGGTGTGAGCCACTGCGCCTGGCCAAGACCAAATTTTTTTATTCTGTCATGGAGACAAGGTCTTGCTGTGTTGCCCAGGCTGGTCTTGAACTCCTGGGCTCATAACAGCGATTCTCCCACCCAGGCCTCACAAGGTGCTGGGATTACAGACATAAACCATCACACCCAGCCTGAAAAACTGTGTTTAAAAGAGATAACCAGCTGGACGTGGTGGCACATGCCTGTAATTCCAGCTCTTTGGGAGGTAGAGACAAGAGGATGGGCTAAGCCCATGCGTTCCAGACCAGGATGGACAACAAGGTGAGATCTGTCTCTACAGTAAATCAAAAAATTAGCCGGACATGGTGGCGCGTGCCTGTAGTCCCAGCTACTTCGAAGGCTGAGGTGGAAGAATCACCTGAGCTCAGCAGGTCAAGGCTACAGTAGCCATGAGCATGCCACTGCACTCCAGCCTGGGCGACCGTGAGACGCCAACTCAAAAAAAGACATAAGCAAATTTTGCCTTTGCATTAGTGTGTATTACTACTAAAGTTAATTTAAATAGAACCTTATAAACAAGTCTATCTAATTTTAATCAATTTGATCACAAGGTAAAATTTGTGTCAAACTTTTTTATAACTTTTATTTATTTATTTATTTATTTTGAGTTGGAGTCTCACTCTGTCGCCCAGACTGGAGTGCAGTGGCCGCTCCCGGCCACCGCAGTCTCGACCTGCTGGGCTCCGGCGAGCCTTCCGTCTCAGCCTCCAAGTAACTGGGACTACAGGCGCGTGCCACCACGCCCGGCTAATTTTTTGATTTATTGTAGAGATGAGGTCTCGCCAAGTTGCCCAGGTGGGTCTCGAACCTGCAGGCTCAGGCAATCCACTCACCTCAGCCTCCCAAAGTGCGGTATTACAGGCTGAGCCACCGAGCCCGGCGCTTTTTTATAACTTTTAACAGATTTTTCTTTGTTTGTTTTTTTCAGTTGGATTTTCACTGTGTTGCCCAGGCTAGAGTGCGGTGGCACACTGATGGCCACCGCAGCCTCGACCTGCTGGGCTCAGGTGATCCTTCCACCTCAGCCTTCCAAGTAGCTGGAACTACAGGCACACGCCACCATGCCTGGCTGATTTTTTGATTTATTGTAGAGATGAGGGTTCCTCAAGTTGCCCAGGCTGGTCTCGAACCCTTGAGCTCAGGCAATCCTCTCACCTCTGCCTCCCAAAGTGCTGGGATTACAGGTGTGAGCCACTGTACCCAGCTACAAGATCTTTTATAAACCTTTTATAACTTCCTTAAACTTTAATTTTATCTTAAAATTTTACTTTCTGAATTTTTTTTTTTTTTTTGAGTTGGAATCTCACTCTGTCGCCCAGACTGGAGTGCAGTGGCCGCTCTCAGCCACCGCAGACTCGACCT
>NW_007258123.1:492157-498664 GCF_000164805.1 Carlito syrichta | reverse complement strand
AGACCCGCCTGGGTAACTTGGTGAGACCTCATCTCTACAATAAATCAAAAATTAGCTGGGAGTGGTAGCACACGCCTGTAGTTCCGGCTACTCGGAAGGCTGAGGCGGAAGGACCACTGGAGCCCAGCAGACCGAGGCTGCGGTGGCCGGGAGTGTGCCACTGCACTCCAGTCTGGGCGACAGAGTGAGACTCCAACGCAAATAAATAAATAAATAAATAAAAAGAGAACAGAGGCTGGGCTCGGTGGCTCAGCCTGTAATCCCGCGCCTTGGGAGGCCGAGGTGAGTGGATTGCCTGAGCCTGCGGGTTTGAGACCCACCTGGGCAACTTGGCGAGACCTCACCTCTACAATAAAAAAAAAATTAGCCGGGCATGGTAGCGCGCGCCTGTAGTTCCAGCTACGTGGAAGGCTGAGACGGAAGGATCGCCGGAGCCCAGCAGGTCGAGGCTGCAGTGGCTGGGAGTGTGCCACTGCACTCCAGTCTGGGCGACAGAGTGAGACTCCAACTCAAAAAAAGAGAACAGAAACCAAGCACACCATTTTTTTTAAAGGTTTCAATAGGCTAAAAAAATACTGAAAAACAGAATTCAAAAAGAGATAAAGCATGAGCCTTTTAAATAGTTTACATATTAGCTATTAAGCTACCTTTTAACAATAGAGCTAAAAGAAAAAAGAAAAATCCTCCTAAATCTCATGATCAGATCTTACCTGGGACAAACAGCTGATGTCTTCTTCTTCTTTTTTTTTTTTTTTAGGGTCGCCCAAGCTGGAGTGCAGTCACACAATCACGGCTACTGCAGCCTTGGCCTGCTGGGCTCAGGCGATCCTCAGCCTTCCAAGTAGCTGGAACCACAGGCATGTGCTACCATATCCGGCTATTTTTTTTTTTAATTTTATTGTAGAGATGAGGTCTCATCATGTTGCTCAGGCTGGTCTAGAACCCCTGAGCTCAGTCAATCCTCTCGCCTCCGCCTCCCAAAGTGCTAGGATTATAGGAGTGAGCCACCCATCATGCCCAGCCAGCAAGCAGTTTTTTTTTTTTTTTTTTGCGTTGGAGTCTGGTGATCCTTCCACCTCAGCCTTCCAAGTAGCCGGAACTACAGGTACACGCTACCACATCCAGCTAATTTTTGATTTATTATAAAGATAAGGTCTGGCCAAATTGCCCAGGTGGGTCTCAAACCCGCGGGCTCAGGCAATCCACTTGCCTCAGCCTCCCAAAGTGCTAGGATTACAAACTGAGCCACCGAGCCCAGCCAGCAGCTAGTTTTTATAAGATCAGTCCCACCCCAAAGACAGTAGAGAGAGGAAAGTTTTGCTAGCTATAAACATATAAAAGTATAACCCCGGGCAACCCCCTCGGGTCCTCTCCCACTGTGGGAGGTTTTCTGTCCTCTCAATAAATCTTGCTTTTTTAAAAAAATGGTACAGTCTACATTTTTATCTGGCCGTATTCCCTAGGGTCTCAGCTTCTGGGCAGTTTGCCTACACTCAAAGGCCAAAGGCCTAAAAAAGGAAAAAAAAAACAATCTGCCCCCACAGAAGAAAATCACTAGAGTCACACAAATAGCAAACCAGAAAGGACTTGTTCCCCAGCCAGGAAACAACTGAACTCATCACAGTGAAGGGCAGAACTTTAGCTACTGAGCTGCAGGGTATGGTGGTCTTCTGGTGCTCTTCCCAGGAGAAATCTAGAGCAGGCAGTTTTTGACCTTGTAAAAGGTTTTAACCTTGTTTTAGGTTGAACTTTATCCTTTAATGTAATCAAAAGAATTCTTTTTTTTTTTTGAGTTGGAGTCTCACTCTATCGCCCAGACTGGAGTGCAATGACCACTCCCGGCCACCACAGCCTCGATCTGCTGGGCTCCGGCGATCCTTCCGCCTCAGCCTTCCGAGTAGCCGGAATTACAGGCAGGCGCTACCACGCCCGGCTGATTTTTTGATTTATTGTAGAGATGAGGTCTCGCTGCCCAGGCGGGTCTCGAACCCGCGGGCTCAGGCAATTCACTCACCTCAGCCTCCCAAAGGCGCGGGATTACAGGCTGAGCCACCGAGCCCGGCTCAAAAGAATTCTTAAGGCTAGCTATGATACTATTATATCACATACAATCTTTTCTCACCTCAATCTTAAATTTGGAAAGGAAAAGGGATTTTTACTGTCTGCTCAACCGGAGTCCATAGAAAGGGAGTGAAACTGAGAGTCTGACTGGTAGGAGATTCTTACCATTTTGCCGGCTTGCCAGATTCCACTCTTCTCCCAACAGCTTCCAGAAGAGCAAAACAACTTTGGTGACCCTGCTACCTATGCCATAGCTGTGGAGACCAAGCTGTATTATAGAAGAAAATCATCCCTTTCCATTGTATGGGATCACAGATGAAAGGCTGTCTAACCCAAATGAGCTGCATGGGAAAGCAATTAGCATTTCTCATTTTGACTGGAGCAATATGAGAGAGACCAAAAAAAACCACCCAGAATTTATTTATAAAAAATTGTGTTTCTTCTTACTTGTTTAAATTTCAATCATGTTCAAAGTACTCTCTGTTTGATGCAATGTACCTCTTGAGACCCTTTTTCCATTGTTCAGAACAGTTTTTGAACTCGTCAGTTTTGATGCTTTTTAGTTCTTCTGATGTTTTTTGTTTCACTTCTTCCACATCGGCAACGCATTTCCCTTTGAGGACTTTTTTCATTCGGAGAAACAAAAAAAGTAGCTCGGGGTGAAATCGGGTGAACAGGAAAGGTAAGGCATGGGGGTCATGACAGTTTTGGTAAAAAACTGCTGAACACTCAGTGCGATATGGGCAGATGCATTGTCATGGTAGAGGAACCACTCACCTATTGTTTGTCACAGCTCAGGATTTTTTTTTTTTTTTTTCAAATTGTAATGCAACCTTGTCAAAACTTCCAGATAAAAATTTTGGTTGATCTTGGATATGGAGGAACAAATTCTGAGTGTACTACAATGGGTCCACCTTCCAAAAGATAATGCCAGTTTTTTTTAATCCCTCCTCAGATATATGTAAAATAAACACAATATACAACACAATCAAAAAACAAATTCCCATGAAGAGGAAGGCTAAGAAAATCTTTTTTTTTTTTTGAGTTGGAGTCTCACTATTGTCGCGCAGGCTGGAGTGCAGTGGCACACTCATGGCCACCGCAGCCTCAAGTTGCTGGGCTCAGGCGATCCTTCCACCTCAGCCTTCCAAGTAACTGGAACTACAGGCACACACCATCATGCCTGGCTAATTTTTTGGTTTATTCTAGAGATGAGGTCTCACCAAGTTGCCCAGACTGATCTCGAACCCCTGGGCTCAGGCAATCCTCTCACCTCGGCCTCCCAAGGTGCTGGGATTATAGGCATAAGCCACTATACCCGGCCTGGAAAAGTCTTAGTGAACCTCATCTCAAACTAACTGGTACTGACAGATGACTCAAGTGGCTTAAAAACCCAAACAGCATAAACTCCCCAAATGGCAGAGTTAGAGGATTCTTGGTGTGCATACCAGTCTGACTTAGCCAGGCTTTTAAGTCTGTCAATTTCCCAAATAACTATTTTCCTTGCACCAACAATGCACCAGGCAACTGGTGCCACAAAGAGGAGAGAAGGGAGTGTCCCTGAAAAAAGGGCTTTCAGGCCAGGCGTGGTGGCTCAGCCTGTGATCCCAGCACTTTGGGAGACCTAGACAAGAGGATTGCTTGAGCCCAGGGGTTCGAGACCAGCCTGGGCAACTTGGTAAGACCTTGTCTCTACAATAAATAAATAAAAAATTAGTCAGGCATGGTGGCACGTGTCTGTAGTTCCAGCTACTTGGAAGGCTGAGATGGAAGGATAGCCTAAGTCCAGCAGGTCAAGACTGCGGTGGCCGTGAGACTCCAACTAAAAAAAAAAGGACTTTCAGCAGCTGCTAGGATATCCCTAGAATCCCAGTCATGGGATCAGCGATCCATGAACAGCCAGTGCCTGCAAGGAGCTGTTGCACTGCCTGGTAGCCTGGATGGGTAAGCCCTGGCACAGTGCCACAGCCAACTCTTGGGCAACTTGGCAAGACCTCCTCTCTACAATAAATCAAAAATTAACCAGGTGTGTTAGCGTGTGCCTGCAGTTCCGGCTACTTGGAAGACTGAGGCGGATCGCCGGAGCCCAGCAGGTCGAGGCTGCTGTGGCCGGGAGCGTGCCACTGTACTCCAGTCTGGGCGACACTGTGAGACTCCAACTCCAAAAAAAGAAAGAAAGGCTAAGGCAGAAGGATCGCCTGAGCCCAGCAGCTTGAGGCTGTAGTGGCTGTGATTGTGCAACTACACTCCAGCCTGGGTGATAGAGAGAGACTCCAACTCAAAAAAAGAAAAAAGAAAAGAAAACCCAGGCAGGCTAGGTACTAAGGGGCTGATCCCAGACAGGCCCTCTAAAACAGTAAGCGGACCCAAGTTCTGCCACTCATCATCTGAAAGTCAAAATTGAGAGACAAGAGTTGGTAGAAGGAAAAATAGATTTTATTTAAGAGCCAGCAAAATGAGGAAATGGCTGACTAATATCTCAAAAAAACCCACCTTGAGTTTGTAGGCTGCTTAGAAAGATTCTTTTTTTTTTTTTGAGCGGGAGTCTCATTTTGTTGCCCAGGCTGAAGTGCAGTGACACGCTCATGGTCACCCCAGCAATCCTTCCCCCTCAATCTTCCAAATAACTGGAACTACAGGCATGCGCCACCACAGCCAGCTAATTTTTTTTTTTTTTTTTTTTTTATGGTAGAGACAAGGTTTCGCCAAGTTGCCCAGGCTGGTCTTGAACTTGTGACCTCAGGCAATCCTCTCGCCTCAGCCTCCCAAAGCCCAACCTGGAAGGATTCTTAAAGGGAAACTTGGTATGGGAAACAGGAAGGGGTGACATGAGGTGCAGGTCTGCATGTCTTGTTCTGATGGTTCATCTTGAGGGATGGTCCTCCCTGGGGTCTGGTTGGTGTCATCTCAGCTGTAGTCAGGTTATGGATTAACTGTCTCCTGGCTCCTTCCAAGTGAGGGATGCCACAGTTAGGACTCTATTCCTAGTCTATTTTAAGATTAACTTCTGGGGTTCTTTTTTTTTTTTTTTTTTTTTCCAGTCGGAATTTCACTCTGTCGCCCAGGCTCAAGGGCAGTGGCACACTCATGGCCACCGCAGCCTCGACCTGTTGGGCTCAGGTGGTCCTTCTGCCTCAGCCTTCCAAGTAGCTGGAACTACAGGCATGTGCCTCCATGCCCAGCTAATTTTTAAATTTATTGTAGAGATAACATCTTGCCATGTTGCCCAGGCTGGTCTTGAACCCATGGACTCAAGCAGTCCTCTTGCCTCTGCCTCCTAAAGTGCTGGCATTACAGATTTGAGTCACCTTGCCCGGTTTAACTTCTGGCATTTTTAAGCAAGCATATGATCAGATAAGCACATATTATGGAAAATGGGGAAGGAAGGAACAAGGAAGGAGAAAGAGAAAAGGGTTAATATAAATTGGGCAACAAAGAATGATTTGAAGCAGGATTCTAGGTTACAAGGGCACTCAAAGGGTAAGTGAGTTCATAAGGTTAAGTGCAGTTTTAGAGAAACTTGGTTGTTAAGAACTTTAGCCCCAAGGGAATAGCCTTAAGGGACCCCAGCAGTTTACATATTTAAGAATGTTAGGGAGCCAGGTGCAGTGGCTCCGGCCTGTAATCCCAGCACATTGGGAGGCAGAAGCAAGAGGATTGCCTGAGCCCAGGGGTTTGAGGCCAGCCTGAGCAACTTGGTGAGACCTTGTCTCTACAATAAAACAAGAAAAATTAACCAAGCATGGTGGTGTGGCGCCAGCGGCTCCAGCTACTTGGAAGACTGAGGTAGAAGGATTACCTGAGCCCAGCAGATCGAGGTGTGGTGGCCATCAGCATACCACTGCACTCTCTAACCTGGGCGACAGAGAAACTCTGACTCAAAAAAAAAAAAATGTTGATCTTTCTAACATTCTTTCTTTTTTTCTTTTTTTTTTTTTTTGAGTGGGAGTCTCACTCCCTCACCCAGGCTGTAGTACAGTGGCACGTTCCCAATCACTGCTGCCTTGATCCTTGATCTGCTGGGCTCCGGTGATCCTCCACCTCAGTCTCCTAAGTAGCTGGAACCACAGACGTGCGCCACAATGCTTGGCTAATTTTTCTTGAGTTATTGTAGAGATGAGATCTCACCAAGTTTCCCAGGCTGGTCTTGAGCCCGTAGGCTCAGGCAATCCTCTCGCCTCGGCCTCCCAAAGTGCTGGGATTACAGGCGTGAGCCACCCGACTTCCAGCCCAGAAATTTAAGATCTTAAAGTCATGTATGTTAAATTATGTAATCCTATGGTTTTTCACTGATGTTAGGATATAAGATCTCAGTGGGAACACCAAAAATGTTAGGTCAAAATCCCAGCAGTAGCCGGGCTCAGTGGCTCAGCCTGTAATCCTGCGCCTTGGGAGGCTGAGGTGAGTGGACTGCCTGAGCCCGCGGGTTCGAGACCCTCCTGGGCA
>NW_007258123.1:491776-491985 GCF_000164805.1 Carlito syrichta | reverse complement strand
AAAAAAAAAAAAAATCCCAGCAGGGCCTCCAGAATGTTAGGTCAGATCTGCTGGGGGTGCAGGTTGTGGGTGTCTCCTGTACAATCTTGTGCCGCATGAAAGGTGCAAAGAATTGCACAGAAGTTGGATTGGAAAGTATAGCCTATTATATTTTTTTTGAGTTGGAGTCTCACTCTATTGCCCAGACTGGAGTGCAGTGGCTGCTCCCG
>NW_007258123.1:486801-491084 GCF_000164805.1 Carlito syrichta | reverse complement strand
GGTGGCTGGGAGCGGCCACTGCACTCCAGTCTGGGTGACAGAGTGAGACTCCGACTCAAAAAACAAACAAACAAACAAAAGCCTTTCCCTTTGATGGCAGAAGGTTGTTAAGGTGACTGGGTAGGGGTCTGCTCTATGTCTTCACAGAGGGCAGATGTGCACAGGTACTGAAGTCAGGTGACGAACAGCAAGCAGATAGGTAGGTCGGTCACATGACTGCTGCCATGGCAATGGGGTCGGTGTCATGAAGGTCATGAAGAGCTGATTAGGTTGACTCGCTTATGAAACAAGTTGTGGAGGTGGTTGTAAAGCAATTTTCAATAGCTACCTCTTAGAAACAGATTCTGGCTAGTGATTGATTTTATTATTTTTTTTAGTGACATGCTCACGGCCACCACAGCCTCGACCTGCTGGGCTTAGGCAATCCTTTCACCTCAGCATTCCTAGCTGGAACTACAGATGCATGCCCTCACGCCCAGCTAGTTTTTGTGATATATGTAGAGATGAAGTCTCATCAAGTTGCCCAGGCTCGAACCCCCAGGCTCAGGCAATCCTCTCATCTCGACCTCCCAAAGTGCTGGGATTACAGGCTTGAGCCACTGTGCCCGGCCTTGGCTAGTTATTAGAGGGTAAAGTGAACTGCTAAAAAAAATGACAGTGTTAAAATGGCTGTTATTTGGCTCTACTGACTCCCTGTTATGTTCTTTCAACTGGAAATTAGGGTTACTAAGAGAACAGTAGTTAATACATGTAATTAAAAATATTAGATATAAGAAAGTTTTTCAGCCGGGCTCGGTGGCTCAGCCTATAATCCCGCGCCTTGGGAGGCTGAGGTGAGTGGATTGCCTGAGCCTGCGGGTTCGAAACCTGCCTGGGCAACTTGGCGAGACCTCATCTCTACAATAAATCAAAAATTAGCCGGTCGTGGTAGCGCGCACCTGTAGTTCCAGCTACTTGGAAGGCTGAGGCAGAAGGATGGCCGGAGCCCAGCAGGTCGAGGCTGCGGTGGCCGGGAGTGACCACTGCACTCCATCCTGGGTGACAGAGCAAGATTCCAACTCAAAAAAACCAAACCAAAACAAAATATTCAATCCCTTAGCTGTTGTTACCATAGCAGGTAAAATAAAAGTAAAAGAGAGTATTGGGTTGGGCCTTGAGGCTGAACCAAGCTCAGATGTGGGTCTGAGCTCAGATCACCAGCCTCAAAACTACCCACGAAAGGGAATATTATGTCAGGGCCAAAAAGAAAATACCCCTAGACCCGTAGTTATCAAAAAATATTCAGTGTGGGGGAAGGACTAGGCCAAGGAACAACTGAAACCAGAGGAATTGTCCAGTGTGAAAATTGGTATCATCAGCTTCCTGAGGAATCTTTACTAAAATGGATTGGGAGGGTAGCTAATTTAGAGGCTGTATCTTTATTTTATTTTATTTTCTCTTTTTTTTTTTTTTTTTGAGTTAGAGTCTCACTCTGTCGCCCAGACTGGAGTGCAGTGGCCGCTCCCGGCCACCGCAGCCTCGACCTGCTGGGCTCCGGCGATCCTTCCGCCTCAGCCTTCCAAGTAACCGGAATTACAGGTGTGCGCTACCACGCCTGGCTGATTGTTTGATTTATTGTAGAGATGAGGTCTCGCTGCCCAGGTGGGTCTCGAACCCGCGGACTCAGGCAATCCACTCACCTCAGCCTCCCAAAGGTGCGGGATTACAGGCTGAGCCACCGAGCCCAGCTAGAGGCTGTATCTTTAGTTTTACTTGCTGCAATGTGTTCAGGCATGTTTGGGTTGATGCTGGACCTACAGCTCACTACCGGACAATCACAGATGGCTATAGGAGATCCAGACACACAGGAGGAAACGGCCAGCCTGGTGGATGGGAAAAGAGCCACTGTCTGATCTGTTTATCCTGAGAAGGAGGACAATACCTGTAAATGCCAAGTAGAGCACTACAGATGAAGCAGCTGATATGCTTTGCATGCAAACCACATGGGACTGGCTTATGATTATGATGACAGGGATATTCACACACTGAATATGCCCGTTACCCAGGTCATGGTAAATGCTGTGGTTAAGGGGACACCTTCTATGTGGGCACCCCATGGGATACTATTATTCTTGTTCTCAAACAGTAGTTCAAGAAGCCTTGTCAAATTTACTATCTCAGCTTCCCTCATGGTTCTTACAGATGCTAGTAAAACTTTAGGGTAATTTTTTTTTGAGTTGGAGTCTCACTCTGTCACCCAGACTGGAGTGCAGTGGCTGCTCCCGGCCACCGCAGCCTCGACCTGCTGGGCTCTGGCGATCCTTCCGCTTCAGCCTTCCGAGTAGCTGGAACTACAGGCACATGCTACCACACCTAGCTTATTTTGGATTTATTGTGGAGATGAGGTTTCGTCAAGTTGCCCAGGCGGGTCTTGAACCCGCAGGATCAGGCAATCCACTCACCTCAGCCTCCCAAAGTGCTGGAATTACAGGCTGAGCCACTGAGCCTGGCTACATTAGGGTAATTAACAAGAGAATGAGAAAAGACTCATCCCAGAAATGTGAGAATTTTTAAAACGTTGTTTAGGTATAAGAAATAAGGCAAATAAAGAAATAAGGTGCATAAAGAAAACAATGATAGGAATGAAACTAAGAGAGAGAAAAATAAAAAGAAAGGGCAGAGTTATGTAACTCATCTCAGTAGTGTGAAAATCTTTAGATGGTTATTAAGGAATGAAAAAATAAGGCTGGGCTTGGTGGCTCATGCCTGTAATCCCAGCACTTTGGGAGGCCAATTGTTTGAGCACAACAGTTCAAGACCAGTCTGGGCAACATAGTGAGACCTTGCCTCTACAAGAAATTAAAAAATTAGCCGGGTGCTAGTTGGGCATGGTGGTGCATACCTGTAGATCGAGCTACTAGGAAGGCTGAGGCAGAAGGATCATCTGAACTCAGTAGGTCGAGGCTGTGGTGGCCGTGAGTGTGCCATTGCACTCCAGCCTGGGCAACAGAGTGAGACTCCAACTCAAAAAAAAAAAAATTAGCTGGGTGTAGTGGTACTCCCTGTAACCCAGGAAGTCAGGCTGTGATTGAGCCACTGTACTCCAGCCTGGAGTGAGACCCAGACTAGAGTGATCGATAGATAATAGATAGATAGATAGACAAACAATAGATTAATAGATAGATAAAATAGAAATGGATGGGATTAAAACAAAGCTCTCAATACAACATTAGATGAAGATGGGGTGGAGTAAAGAAAGTCTCTATTGGCTTCCCAACATTACAGGGCCCAAATCATTTTGCTATATTCACCCCAGGTAGGAGAAATTAAACAAAAAATTAGAAAAGATTCCAATGAGAAAAGCTGACCAATTGCCTGGGGCAATGTTGAGGAGAGTTCATAAAGATAAACAAAAGAGCCCCAATCCCTTGGTTCAACCCCCTGCTGGGAACTCAAATTCTTTTTCACCAGAGGTGGCAAAATGGGAGTAGAGGTAATGTTCCTGGGACCAGAACATAAACATGTAAGAGTTGAGGCCAGGAGTGGTGACTAATGCCTGTAATCCCTGCACTTTGGGAGGTGGAGGCGAGAGGATTGCTTGAGTTCAGGGGTTCGAGACCAGTATGGGCAATTTGGCGAGACTTCGTTCTATAATAAATGAAAAAAATTAGTTGGGCGTGGTGGTGCACGCCTGTAGTTCCAGTTACTTGGAAGGCTGAGGCAAAATGATCGCCTGAGCCCAGCAGGTCCAGGCTGTGCTGGCCGTGAGAGTGCTACTGCACTCCAGTCTGAGCAACAGAGTGAGACTGATACAGAGACCCACTAATGTCCATCCATGTTGCCACAGCCCCTAGAGGAGAGCACTCTCAGTGGGTAGCTTCAGGGATCCTTGACGTCCCTGCAGACTACGCCCAAAGATGTAATCCCAATTAACTTCCTTTCTTAGTAATCATAGGTTTGAACAATATAATATCAATGTAATCGTAAGTCCTGTGATTTGTATAACTTTTGTATCAATGTAATCATGAGTCTTGTGACTTGGGTAACTTTTGTAATGCATGATAAACTTTCTGCTAGGGTGCAGAGGGTGCGGAGGGGCGCAGCACTGCCTGAGCTGGCGTGCCAGAGGTGCGCACTGGTAACCAGGAATCTGAGTAATGCGAACACACAAAGAGGTGAAAGAAGAAAAGATTGATTTAAGAAAGAGATCATAAGCCAGGCTCGGTGGCTCAGCCTGTAATCCCGCACTTTGGAGGCTGAGGTGAGTGGATTGCCTGAGCCCGTGGGTTCAAGACCCGCTTGGG
>NW_007258123.1:484042-486680 GCF_000164805.1 Carlito syrichta | reverse complement strand
TGGGCGACAGAGTGAGACTCCAACTCAAAAAAAAAAAAAAAGAAAGAAAGATCATTTCCCACAGACAGGAAGAGGGTCCGTAGGCCCCTGAGCCCCTGCTTAAATCCTTTCCCTTGGAGATGTTGCAATCAGGAGTGACTGCCATAACTCCCTTGTTGACCACTTGCAAATGTCTTGGAGCCCGGCAAAGTTAATCTTTACCTAGAGTATGCATTTCTCCAGGACATAGTTTCTACTTTCCCAACATTGTGTTAGGGTTTAGGAACAAGACAAAAATGGCTTCCTGTTCTCCGTCCATCCTTTCGCTTTCTTTTCTCTATTTTTTTTTTTTGAGTTGGAGTTGTTATACGCAAATCGCTAGAAATCAGACAACCAGCCCAATTAAAGGTCAAATTAATAAGTGAGCCCTTTATTAAAGCCGGTGGTTGAGAGGGGGCTTATACCTCCCAGACTCTCGACGGCGAATGAAATTTGCAAGGAGTCTTTATAGGCAAAAGCAGTTGGGAAACTGAGTCATTACAGAGATAAACACATGAAACACATGTTCTGGGGTTTGACACATAGTACACTTAGATAAGGGGGCACACAGTATACTCGGATAAGGGGGCATATAGTATTCTCAGATAAGGGGACACAGTATACTCAGATAAGGGGGAAACCATTAGAGCACTGGGTGGGGTCCAGGGTTGTGAGGGTTGTTTATAAGCAAAATTTTGAAATTCTTGCATCAGCCACAAAGAAGTTTAATAACAAGTTAACAACATGGAATTAAGTCACAAAAATGGAGTTTACATTTTAAATACAAATTTAGGTTTTATCCAATACACTGCAAACACTTTTTTTTTTTTTTGAGTAGGAGTCTCACTCTGTCGCCCAGACTGGAGTGCAGCAGCCTTGACCTGCTGGGTCCCGGCGATCCTTCCGCCTCAGCCTTCCAAGTAGCTGGAACTACCGGCGTGCGCTACCATGCCCGGCTCATTTTAATTTATTGTAGAGATGAGGTCTTGCCAAGTTGCCCAGGCGGGTCTCGAGCCCTCGGGGTCAGGCAATCCACTCACCTCAGCCTCCCAAAGGCGCGGGATTACAGGCTGAGCCACCGAGCCCGGCTCACTGCAAACACTTTAAACATTTCATAAAATACAGCAAAAACACTTTATTTTTATTATTTTTTATTAATTTTTTTTTAGTTGGAGTCTCACTCTGTCACCCAGACTGGAGTGCAATGGCCGCTCCCGGCCACCGCAGCCTCGACCTGCTGGGCTCTGGTGATCCTTCTGTCTCAGCCTTCCAAGTAGCTGGAACTACAGGTGCGCGCTACCATGCCCGGCTAATTTTTGATTTGTTGTAGAGATGAGGTCTCATCAAGTTGCCCAGGTGGGTCTCGAACCCGCGGGCTCAGGCAATCCACTCACCTCGGCCTCCCAAAGTGCTGGGATTACAGGCTGAGCCACCGAGCCCAGCCACAAAAACACTTTAAATACTTCAGAGTCTCATTCTGTCACCCAGGCTGGAGTGTAGTGGTATGCTAACTCCCACTGCATCCTCTATCCATTTGCCTCAACCTTCCTGGTAGCTGGGACTACAGGCATGCACTAACATGCCCAGCTATTTTTTTTTTTTTTTGGTTTATTGTAGAGATGAGGTCTCACCAAGTTGCCCATGCTGGTCTCGAACCTGTGGGCTTAGGCAATCCTCTCACTTCAGCCTCCCAAAGTGCTGGGATAATGGGCGTGAGCCACCACATTCGACCAACTTTCTTTACTCTAAATGTCACTATTTAACTGTAAAACGCAGTTGTAATTTTTTTTTTTTTTTAGTTGGAGTCTCACTGTCGCCCAGACTGGAGTGAAGTGGCCGCTCCCGGCCACCACAGCCTTGACCTGCTGGGTCTAGCGATCCTTCCGCCTCAAGTAGCTGGAACTATAGGCGCACGCTACCATGCCCAGCTAATTTTTTTGATTTATTGTAGAGATGAGGTCTCGCCTGCCCAGGCGGGTCTTGAACCCGCGGGCTCAGGCAATCCAGTCACCTCAGCCTCCCAAAGGCACGGGATTACAGGCTGAGCCACTGAGCCCGGCCGCAGTTGTAATTTAAGTCCTATACAATGCTCTGCTGGTCACGTGGCTAATGTATAGCTACCACCAACTCTGAACTATAAAAGTGAACTGTAAAAGCCTGGAGGGCGAGCTGAACAATTTTAGAAAGACCTCGAGTCTGGCTCTGCTCCCTGAATTCAAACTCAGAAATATACTTCTTTCTGCCAGTTCCCTGCCCCTTGTTTTATTGGTGAGCAGCCGAGTGTTACTTGGGACTCCAACTCAAGGGCAACCTCTTCGGGTCCCCTCCCACTGTGGGAGCTTTTCTGTCCTCTTAATAAATCCTGCTTTAAGAAAAAAAGACTCCAACTCAAAAAAATATGTAAGGGTTGATAGGACTGCGAAAATTGGAATTTAAACAGGATTTATGTAAAGTTGTGCCTCCTTTACCTAAATGTTTTATGAAAATGGATATTGTATATGACAGGGATGTTTCCTTTACCTAGTATTACAAAACAGAAGGTGCCGGGCTCAGTGGCTCAGCCTGTAATCCCGCGCCTTTGGGAGGCTGAGGTGAGTGTATTGCCTGAGCCCGCGGGTTC
>NW_007258123.1:481219-483973 GCF_000164805.1 Carlito syrichta | reverse complement strand
TCCAGTCTGGGCGACAGAGTGAGACTCCAACTCAAAAAAAAACAACAACAACAACAACAACAAAAAAACAGAAGGCATGCCATTCTGCTCTTTGAGCAGGATTAACTGGATATGCTAAATGAGAACCAGTGAGATTGCCCAAGCCCACAGAATATGCAGAAGCTGGGATGCTGGTAAAGGCAAATTCTACACCTCATGGCCATTTGTGTAGTGTTTATTGGGCCTTAATGGCAAAGCCTATGAGTGCCTCCCAACGATGACTATTGTGACTTTGGACTGAAGCATTCCCTCTTGAGGGCCGTTTGCTGTCTGGTTATGGGATGCTAACTGAAACTACCCCTATGACTGAAAGACATAAATGATCCTTTTTTTTTTTTTTTGAGTTGGAATCTCACTCTGTTGCCCAGGCTGGAGTACAGTGACACACTCACACTCACGGCAACCCCAGCGTCAACCTGCTGGGCTCAGATGATCCTTCTGTCTCAGCCCTCCAAGTAGCCAGAACTACAGGTGTGTGCCTGGCTAATTTTTTGATTTATTGTAGAGATGAGGTCTCGCCAAGTTGCCCAAGCTGGTCCCAGAACCTGTGGGCTGAGGTAATCCTCTTACCTCGGCTTCCCAAAGTGCTGGGATTACAGGCTTGAGCCACCGTACCCAGCCCATAAAATGATCTTGACACCTGAAATGACCACGCTGCCTGGGGTGATGCCAGAGGAACACCGTGATGGGGAGAGCAGTGCCCAGAAGTGCCAAGTTCCAGGATAAAATGAGAATGTTTTGTGGGATCACACTATCTGGAGGTGCAAGGAGGAGACACTCACAAGTGGGAGCCTCTTTACCCCCAGGACTGACTCTGGAGCTGTGTGAGAAGCTGCTGGATTCTACAGTACCTGACCAACAGCTGTCACCTGATAGTGGCTTGGTTGTGGATGGTGGTTCTAAGGTGAGAGAACGACATCCTGTCTGCAAGACTGCGTCTCTCTCAAGCATACGTTACCTTTCTGAGTTCTTCAAATTTATTTATGTATGTATGTATGTATGTTGGAGTCCCACGTGACTGTCACCCAGGCTGGAGTGCAGTGGCACGCTCACAGCCACCGCAGCCTTAACCTGCTGGGCTCAGGTGATCCTCGCACCTCAGCCTTCCAAGTAGCTGGAACTACCGGCACGCACCACCATGCCCAGCAAATTTTTTTATTTATTGTAGAGGTGAGGTCTCACCAATTTGCCTGAGCTGGTCTTGAGCCCATGGGCTCAGGCAATCCACGGGTTCAGGACCAGCCTGGGCAAGTTGGCAAGACCTCACCTCTACGATAAAACAAAAAATTGTTAGCTGGGCGTGGTAGTGTGTGCCTGCAGTTCTGGTTACTTGGAAGGCTGAGGAGGAAGGATCACCTGAGTCCAGTAGGTTGAGGCTGTGGTGACTGTGAGTGTGCCACTGCACTCCAGCCTGGGCAACAGAGTGAGACTCACATTCAAAAAAAGAATTCTTACTGCACTTTATGCAATAATCAGAACAAATATAATAAGACTAAAAAATACAGTCTTATTTTGGACACAGGTTAGTCTTACTGTAATTTCTCTTTGGTGGAAAAGGGGAACTAGGAGGAGAGAAATTATGTTTCAAAGGAAAATTATAACACACCTGTTACTAGATTCCAGCCCTGGCCTTTGTTTTTGAGTTCATATTGAACCATGAAGTATTCCTTGGCTACAGTAGGTCCCTAAAGAAGAGCTGGATTATAATTTTCTTCATGATGTTTTAGTAGGCTCACTAATGGAATAAGTTCCTTCCTCAGTTCTGATAATTCTCTTTTGTCAGTTTTTTTTTTTTTTTTAGTTGGTAGTCTTACTCTGTCGTCCAGGCTGAAGTGCAGTGGCATGCTCACAGCCACAGCAGCCTCGACCTGCTGGGCTCAGGCGATCCTCCTACCTCAGTCTTCCAAGTAGCTGGGACTACAGGCATGCACTACCACACCTGGTTAATTTTTTGATTTATTGTAGAGATGAGGTCTTGCCAAGTTGCCCAGGCTGGTCTTGAACCCATGGGCTTAGGCAATTCTCCCAAAGTGCTGGGATTATAGGTGTGAGCCACTGCCCCAGCTGATAAATCAAATTTTTTTTAGTTGGCGTCTCACTCTGTCACCCAGACTGGAGTGCAGTGGCCACTCCTGGCCACCGCAGCCACGACCTGTTGGGCTCCAGCGATCCTTCCACCTCGACCTTCCAAGTAGCTGGAACTGTAGGCGCACGCTACCATGCCCGGCTCATTTTGATTTATTGTAGAGATGAGGTCTCGGCAAGTTGCCCAGGCGGTTCTTGAACCCGCAGGCTCAGGCAATCCACTCACCTCAGCCTCCAAAAGGCACGGAATTACAGGCTGAGCCACCGAGCCCGGCGATAAGTCAATTTTGTAACCTTGCTTTTTAGCTTACGCTATGGCTCTTAATGTTGCTTGATGAATGCCTGCCCACCTCCATTCTTGTCTGGCCCAAAAAAGTTTAATTGGCTCTAAGTCTGTTGGGTTTAAGTCCTTTGGCCTTAGTGGTCCCATTGAGGGACAAGATGAACCTGGGGCAGGTAGCCACACTACCCTAGCAATGATGTGGGACAAAATAGAAGTTTCATAGTTGATGCTGCTTCTGGGAAATATCAGAAAAAAGGAGAAAAATATGAAATAAAAAATAAAATTCTGGCCGGGCTCGGTGGCTCAGCCTGTAATCCCAGCACTTTGGGAGGCCGAGGTGAGTGGAT
>NW_007258123.1:462478-480999 GCF_000164805.1 Carlito syrichta | reverse complement strand
TTCCAGCTACTTGGAAGGTTGAGGTGGAAGGATCGCCGGAGCCCAGGAGGTCGAGGCTGCAGTGGCCGAGAGCGGCCACTGCACTCCAGTCTGAGCGACAGAGTGAGACTCCAACTCAAAAATAAAATAAAATAAAATAAAATAGTAGAGTAAAGTAAAATAAAATTCTGCCGGGCATGATGGCTCAAACCTGTAATCCCAGCAATTTGGAAGGCCGAGGCGAGAGGGTTGCCTGAGCTCAGGGGTTTGTGACCAGCTTGGGCAACTTGGTGAGACCTCATGTCTACAATTAAAAAAAAAAAAGCCAGGCATGGTAGCATGTGCGCCTGTAGTTCCAGCTGTGGAAGGCTGAGGCAGAAGGATTGCCTGAGCCCAGCAGGTTGAGGATGCGGTAGCTGTGAGTGTGCCACTGCACTCCAGCCTGGGCAACAGAGTGAGACTCTGACTCAAAAACAAACAAATAAGCAAAAAATTCTAAGACCCCACACTGACTGAATGGACCACTGACCATGGAGTGGTTCCAGTCAGTTTACAGAAGATGTGCACAAAGGGTTTTTGTGTCCTTCCCTTCACCTTTTGATATCAAAGGGCTGAAAACTCCACCCTTGGATCATGCTAATGCTGCCACTTTTTTGTACACATGACCTGTGAAAGGACATGAAGTTCCATTGTGTATATGTGTGTTTCTCCTTTCATAAATATTCATGGTTCCTTCTATAGCTTATTAAATATATTTGGCCACCCCATTCAGCATAAATTCCTGTTCCAAAGGGGCAGAGTCTGTTGTATCTGGCTTCTGGCCGGAAGCTACGCTTCTCAGCCCGTTGGAATGGCCACCTGCATGCTCCACCCCTTTATGAAAAATAAAAGCTCTCCTTTCCAAATTTATGAGCCTCGTCATCCCTCAGCTGACACATATTTGTCTGCATCTCTTATGCATCCTGTGAACCAACTCTCTCTCAATTCCCTGATAACTTTGACCTTTAGTAGCTGACTACAGCACAGCTGCTTTTCATGCCATGGGTGGCCACCTGGCTATCCAAGTATCAAGGTTTGACATCCTGCATCCTTTTATCCTTTCTCTTCCCAAACCACATTTTCAGGAGTCAGGGCTGTTCTAGCAAATCCCACTTCTCTGACACCAATTTTTTAGGGAAAACTCTCAACCATGTTTTCCTCCTGCTCTCACTTCACAATAATCATCAACACAGAAGACTTCTGTGACTAAATGTAGGGGTTTCCCCACCCACCAAGCAGCAGAAAGCAGCAGAGTATCCTCCAATTCAATTCTGACATCATCCACCTGGAGACAGTGTCAGATCCCATGTGGGCTCAGTCCCCAAGACTGCCCTCTGCCTTCAGACACCACTTGCAATTCTAGGCCTCTGGAACTTCTCACTGACCTGCTTCAAGGTGGGGTTTCCAAAGCCTCCACTTTGGACTCAATTAATTTGCTAGAGCAGCTCACAGAACTCAGGGAAACACATTTACCAGTTTATTATAAAGGCTATTAGATGAAGAGATGCGTAGGGTAAGGTACAGAAGAAGGTGTGGAGTTTTCATGCCCTTTCTGGGTACCACCCTCCAGGAACCTCCACATGTTTAGCCATCGGAAGCTCCAAATTTTCCTATTTTTAGAACAGGTCTTTTATTGGTCGTTATTTTATTTATTTATTTTTCAGAGCCGCACTGTGTCACCCAGGTTGGAGTGCAGTGGCATGCTCATAGCCACTGCAGCCTTGACCTGCTGGACTCAGGCAATCCTTCTGCCTCAGCCTTCCAAGTAGCTGGAACCATAGGCATGAGCCACCATGTACAGCTAATTTTTTGATTTATTGTAGAGATGAGGTCTCGCCAAATTGGCTAGTATGGTCTTGAACCCCTGGACTCAGGCAATACTCTCGCCTCCTTCTCCCAAAGTGCTGGGATTACAGGGGTTGAGCCACAGCGCTTGCCTAATTGGTTCCTTTTTTTTTTTTTGAGTTGGAGTTTCACTCCTTCACTCCTTCACCCAGGCTGGAGGGCAGTGGCACGCATGCTCACCAGGCCAGGCTTGGTGGCTCAGCCTGCAATTCCAGCACTTTGGGAGGCTGAGGTGAGTGGATTGCCTGAGCCCGCGGGTTCGAGACCCGCCTGGGCAGGCGAGACCTCATCTCTACAATAAATCAAAAAAATTAGCCGGGCGTGGCATCGCGTGCCTGTAGTTCCAGCTTCTTGGAAGGCTGAGGAGGAAGGATCGCCCGAGCTCAGCAGGTCGAGGTTGCAGTGGCCCGGAGCGGCCCCTGCACTCCAGTCTGGGTGACAGAGTGAGACTCCAACTCAAAAAAAAAAAAAAAATGAACCAATTAGGTCAGGCTCAGTAGCTCAGTCTGTAATTCCAGCACTTTGGGAGGCCGAGGTGAGTAGATTGCCTAAGCCCATGGGTTTGAGACCAGCCTGGGCAACTTGCCAAGAACTCCTCTCTACAATAAAATAAAAAATAGCCGGGCGTGGTAGCACGCGTCTGTAGTTCCGACTACTCGGAAGGCTGAGGCAGAAGGATCGCCGGAGCCCAGCAGGTCGAGGCTGCGGTGGCCGGGAGCAGCCACTGCACTCCAGTCTGGGTGACAGAGTGAGACTCCAACTCAAAAAAACAAACAAACAAACAAACAAAAAACAGACTGACCTCCAGTCCAGGTGCTGATTTCCCTAGGGGAAGGTGATGGGCTGATACCATTTTCAGTGTATGTGTCTAATAGACAAAATGTAGGAAGAGAGATACCCACCATAAGAGCAAATAAGAAAGAATGAAACACAGTTTTTTTAAAGCTTTTATAAATGAGGTTTAGCAAATAACAAATTATAGGTGTGTTAGTACAAGTCTGTAACATCTATGTATAGCAACACCCATACCAGAGGAGAATCACAACCTCATCTAGGCTTCTGAAGTCCTCAGTAACATTCACATCTTAAAATATGTGTGTCCATTTCTGTCTACGGTCTCACATTTATAGGCAACTACCTCCTGGACTTCACTCTGCACTTCTCTCTACTTTGTCAGACCCAGTTCCCACTGCACAAGGGTAGAAGGTTTTAGGGTGTAAGAGGGTGGCAATAAGCTATCCTATCACTATGACAACAAAAAGGAGGCTGGAGTGTCATTTCTGACAGTAAGACTGGGAAGCTATCCCTTTCTACCAACAGGAGGCAAAGAAGGGGACAGTCTCCATTCTAAGCATTCAAGATGCAAATGCAAAAGAAGACAGGCACACTGAGCAAGTGAAGAGCTGCCTACTGCCCCTGCCAAGCATCCCACAGCAAAGCGTTTCACATAACCTAAGAAAAGTCAACACAGTCCCAAGTATTCAATTAAAAAAAAAACCTGTCAAAATGTATGAAATTAAGACACTGCAAGTTGAATCACAGGGTGACCCACTCTCCATAAAGCCATCCTTCAGGCACATGACAGAATGAGGGCCCCTCCAGGGCAAGTCCTTGTTCAAGCTTCTTCACATCATGAGTTCAACACAGCAATGTATTTGAGGCTGGGGACATCTGCTCTTGAAGAAGAAAGGTCTCTGAATGAGGCAATGTCCCCCACAAAGGGAGTAGTGTCTCAGGCAGATAAAAAATGTAAAATCAAAATTAGAAAACTGCTTTTGACTTGGTGTGTTCCTCCTGCACTAGTGGACTTTCACTCTGGCCACACTGCCTGACACCTCACTGGAGGAGGCACTGGCTGCCATCACATAACAATGTGTTATCAAGGAGGCTGAACACCTGTGGCCTGTGGGTGCTTTCTTTGTGGCAAACAGGTACAGTGGGATTCGTTTTCTTTTAAAAATATTATTGTTTAGCCGGGTGTGGCAACACACGCCTGTAATTCCAGCTACTTGGAAGGCTGAGGCAGAAGGATCGCCAGAGCCCAGCAGGTCGAGGCTGCGGTGGCCGGAAGCATGCCACTGCACTCCAGTTTGGGTGACGGAGTGAGACTCCAACTCAAATATATATATATATTACTGTAGTTGACAGATTTTATTTCAAAATTGCCTTTGACCCTAGCCAGTGTTATGAACTACATGAATAATTTAAATGAACTTAAAAAACAAATAGCAATAGCTGCTTTGTTTTGTGAGCCTTCCATAACCAAAGATGTCTGTACTAGGAATCTGAAGGCTGGGATCAGCATGCTAGATGCCAACTCTTCCAAAGTGTCCATCTTAGAACCATCCTGGGATGAAGCAAGTGCCACGTGGAGAACAACTCCATTAAAGCTAATAGGACACAGAGCCTAGTCAGGGCCTTAAAGATGGCAGTGAGCATTCTAGCTAGCACTTAGAAGTCAGAAACCAGTGCTGATCTAGAGTGGCATCTGACACAACCCAGGAGCTGATCTATGCAGTCTGTATGTGTATACGTCTAATGGCTTCTGGGTGGTCTCTGGGGATAAGTCACTTTAGAAATCTCAGGAAGAGGCAGTTCAAAGTTAACCTGAGAGCTCCTTGGGTTACTTTTGGAGAGATGCAAGCAGATTCCAACATTGCTCAACTGGAATTTCTGAAAGTTTCCCAAGTAAAAATGGTCTGATGTGTGGACAGTATAAATTCTCTTATGAAAAATGCTAAAACTTACATGGAAAAGGAATGTTCCAGTAAACTTCCATGAGAGGATTCCTTGGGTAAAATATTCTTAATTACTGATATTTTCCAATTTAACACTAATAGTTTGGAACTTCTACCTTAGGTTGAACTTTTTTAAAAAAATAGGTTATTTAACATTGTATGACAATATATTTACAGTTTAAATAGAAATTTTCTTTTCAATAATCAAAATACATCCTTAGCAAAAATTTAGAATGTAAAATTTTATAAAATAAACAAGACCCATAGAAAAGCATATTTCAGTACCATTTCAGACTTAGCCTAAGACGAAGGTTTTCCTTAAATCCTGACACCCTCTTGGACAAGCAAGCCTCCTCAGACAAGAAGATCCCTCTTCCAGCAAGCAATTTATCTTCCTGATTTGGTTGTTTTTATAAAATGCTGATACAAAAAGATTCTCCAAGATGAACATTACAACACTGATCAACAGAGCCTTTAAGAAGAAACAGTACAATGGGGTCTGTGGGTCAACAAAACAAGGTCACTATATTAACAAGCTTCTGGGTGCAGCCAGGGCTAACCCTGCTGGTCTGCACAGCTGCCTCATCGCCTCAGGTGGCGCTCATCCTGGTAGACGAGCAATCAGTGGCAAATACACCAGCCTTGCAGGTCCACAGTAGCCCACACAGGAGCGTTTATGTGAGCAAGATATCTTGAAGAGCACCCTAATACTCAAGTGGGAATTGGGCCAGAAACAGACTGGGAACCAACTCAGTGCACGCATTCTGTTTCTTTTCTTTGTGGTTACTGTGTCCATCTTGAGAAAAATTCTTTTGTTCATGTGGCTTGTTAAAAAGAGTAAGAAAGGAGTAGCGGTCAACTTTGGCCAAACAAAAAACTTCTGCACGAGTGTCTAGCTCTGTCCAAGTGCACTCGGTTCATGGCTGCCCTTGACAGGAGTTTCTCGTAGAGGTATTTGCATGTGCTCTCATTCACTCGGCAGGTCTCAGATCACAAAGGATGACTTGTGTCTGAAGTCACCCTGCAAAGCCAGCACAAAGTTAGAACAATCAACAAGCCTGTTGGGCAGCAAGAAGGGAAAACACTGGTTAAGTCTAATGTGGGCTAAATATTTTCCCCAAAAAGGAAACAAAGGGCAAAACTACAAACAAATGAAATAATGATTCTTAAGAAGTAACATCTACTAGTACTTGCAAACTGCAAACTCCCTTAGTGTGTGCATGTCATTGTGAAAAGCTGCAGCCCTCAGGATCTGCTGTGTTACTTGGGAACCCTCTTGGCTTTCAAGGAGGGTTGTCATTTTCCCTGCTGGGTACACCTACATTTCCAGCTTCCTAAATAATTACCTCCTCGTCTGTCCTGATATAGTTAACTCCATCTGGCTTCCCTGGGCTCTTGTAACTGTGAAGAGAAAACAGCAGTTCAGCGACATGGTTCACATAGCAAGGCCAGCTTGAACTCTGCTTTCTGCACAGAAGGCAAGCTCACCTTTCTCCATCCTGTTTGTTGTTGATGAAGTAGCCACGTCTGTATGCACAGCAGATGCCCAGCGTAATTAGGGCCAGGACAGCAAGGACAACCAGAACCCCCCCAATAATTCCGCCAATGTTCAGGTCATCTGAAGAGGAGGTTTGAGGGGAGAGATGAGACATACTATCCATTCTTTTTTTCACTATCTGTTCTGTTTTATTTTTTCTTTTTGTAGTAGGAGTCTCACTCTGGCACCCAGGCCGGAGTGCAGTAGCACGCTCAGGACCACCATAGCCTAGACCTGTTGGGCTTAGGTGATTCTTTCGCCTCAGCCTTCCAAGTAGCTGGAACCACAGGTGTGCGCCACCACACCCAGCTAATTTTTTGATTTATTGTAGAAATAAGGTCTTGCCAAGTTGCCCAGGTAGGTCTCAAACCCCTGCGCTCATGTAATCCTCTCATCTCAGCTTCCCAAAGTGCTGGGATTATAGGCATGAGCCACTGTGCCCAGTTCACTATATTTATGACTATTTTTTTAAGTTGGAAACTCATTCTTGTCGTCCAGGCTGGAGTGCAATGGCACGCTCACGGTCACCACAGCCTCATCCTGCTGGGCTTAGGTGATCCTTCCACCTCAGCCTTCCAAGTAGCTAGAACTGCAGATGCACACCACCATGCCCAGCTAATTTTTGTGATTTATTGTAGAAATGAGGTCTCACTAAGTTGCCCAGGCTGGTCTTGAACCCCGGGGCTCAGGCAATCCTCTTGCCTCGGCCTCCCAAGGTGCTGGGATCACAGGCTGAGCCACAGCGCCCGGCCTCACTGTCTATTCTTTTTTGTTTTTTTTTTGTTTTTTTGAGTTGGAGTCTCACTCTGCCCAGACTGGAGTGCAGTAGCACGCTCCCGGCCACCGTGGCCTCGACCTGCTGGGCTCCGGCGATCCTTCCGCCTCAGCCTTCCAAGTAGCTGGAACTACAGGCACACGCTACCATGCCCGGTTAATGTTCTGATTTTATTGTAGAGATGAGGTCTCGCCAAGTTGCCCAGGCGGGTCGCGAACCTGCTGGCTCAGGCAATCCACTCACCTCAGCCTCCCAAAGAGCGGGATTACAGGCTGAGCCACCGAGCCCGGCTGTCACTGTCTATTCTTAAAGAAGATTCTGACCCTGCTGCACCTCCTCCTTCTCCTCCTTCCGCTTTCCCTCACCCCCTTTCAGGCCTACCTAGCTGGGAGAGCAAATTGAGAACAGTTACAATCTTTTTAGCATAGAACATATAGGACATCACGACCCCTAACTTCACATGTAAAAAGTACAGAGACGTCTATGGTGCATATGCAGTTACTTTTTTTTTTTTTTGAGTCAGGGTCTCACAGGCTGGATCGCAGTGGCATGATCGTGGTTCACTGCAGCCTCAACCTCCTGGACTCCCAGGTTCAAGCAATCCTCTGGCCTCAGCCTCCCATAGTGCTAGGATTACAGGTGTGAGCCACCACGCCCAGACAAGTTACACTTAATACTGTCTTTAAAAGGGCTTGGGCTGGGCTCAGTGGCTCAAACCTATACTCCCAGCACTTTGAGAGGCGGAAGCGAGAGGACTGCCTGAGCCCAGGGGTTCAAGACCTGCCTGGGCAACTTGGGGGAAACGCTGTATTTACAGTAAATCAAAAAATTAGCTGGGCATGGTGGACCACGACTGTGGTTCCAGCTACCTGGAAGATTGAGGTGGAAGGATCGCCTGAGCCCCGCAGTTAGAGGCTATGGTAGCCATGATAGTGCCTCACGCTCCAGCCTGATGACAGAGTGAGACTCCAATCCCAGCCTTCCCTCAAAAAGGCTTGTCATTGTTGTTTTAAAAACTCGCTGGCTCAATACTTAAGAACATTATCAGTGGTTACAAGGACAGGATCAGGAGCCAGGAGTTCCAAGAAAGAAAAAAGTCCCTGGTTTCCAGGGCCTTCCTTTGTTATAGATCATTTGGGATTAGAACGCTAGTTTCAAGCCTTACTTAAAAGTAAAATATACTAGGTGAGACCTCCACCTTTCACCTCACTGACAGTCTAGCCTCCTATCTATTAGTCCCTTGAGAAGAAACCCCCTGGATTCTCTCTTCCCATTTCTGGATACTAGGCAATGGTACTTGGTCACCTGCAATGTGGGGGTACCAGTGGCTGTTGCTGTTTCTTTTATGCAAATAAAAATGCATGAAAAGATGGGCGTGGTGGCTCACGCCTGTAATTCCAGCACTTTAGGAGGCCAAGGCAGGAGATTCGTTTGAGGCCAGGAGTTGGAGACTAGTCTGAGCAACATAGTGAGGCCTTGTCTCTACAAAAATTTAAAAAATTAGCTGGGCGTGATATCACATGTCAGTAGTCCCACCTACTCTAGAGATTGAGGGAAGAGGATCACCTGAGCCCAGGAAGTTGAAGGTGGGGTGAGCTGTGATCATGCCACTGCACTCCAACCAGAGTAAGACCCCAACTCAACAAATAAAAAAGAAAAAGAAAAATATGCAGGGAATTTGTCAACAAAAGTCAACTAACTTGGAAGTAAAATTTTCCTTTATCCTAGTGTAATTAATAATTCTCAAATGTGAGTGTACACTTAAAAATCAACTTGAGCCGGGTGCGGTGGCTCACACTTATAATCCCAGCACTTTGGGAGGCCGAGTTGAGAGGATTGCCTGAGCCCACAGGTTCGAGACCAGCCTGGGCAACTTGGCAAGAACTTCTCTCTAAATAAATTAAAAAATCAGCTGTGCGTGGTGGCACATGCCTGTAGTTCCAGCTACCTGGAAGGCTAAGGTGGAAGGATCACCTGAGCCCAGCAGGTTGAGGCTACGGTAGCCGTGAGCATGCCACTATACTCCAGCCTGGGTGACAGAGTGAGACTCCAATTCAAAAAAAAAAAAATCAACTTGAAATTCTCAAGCTTCATCACTATTCAACAGGTTGGGACAAAACTTCAGGAGAAAACAATCCTAGAGCAGAGTTTTTCAAATTTGACAGATGCCTCAATCACCTGTAATGCTTGCTTTACACAAAGACATTTCTAGCACATGTATGGGTTGGGCCTTGGAATCTGTATGTGAAACAGTGGTCCCAAATGGTTCTTATCATCAGGCAATTTTGGAAAACACTTCCCTGGGGGTAGCTGCAAATAAGGGGGCAGAAGGGATTCTAAAAGCTCCCAAGTGATTAGATGTATCCATCCCCATCTTCCCCTCAATAGTTCCCCTTTAGAACCAGTGCCCTAGAGATAACATCATCACAGAACAGATACAATTACTGGGGATAACACTCGGATTTTTAGTTTCTTGCAAAATGGCTACAGCTGGAGACATTTCTGGAGCCCTTATACCACCTTGTTTTGATAATTCTACCAATTACCAAAGGAATGGAGTTTATTAATACCATGGTGAAAGTTACATGATTTGCCATGTGCCCAACACAAGAAGACCCTGGAAAGTCTGTTTTGAGAACCAGTTTATCTAGGATCAGAAATTTCTCATCCTTCCCTTCAATGTCCAGTGGATTTTGGTGGATCTAGTCAACTTCAGAAGAAAGGTCACCCATGGCAGAACAGTTGTCTAAACTCATGGTCTAATATTAAACTTACATATTTTAAAATTTATTTTTGAGATAGGGTCTCATTCCGTTGCCCAGGCTGGCGTGCAGTGGCATGATCTCAGCTCACTGAAGCCTGGACCTCCTGGGTTCAGGTGATCCTTCTTCTTCAACCTCCTATATAGCTGGGTCTACAGGTGCAAGCTACCATGCCCAGCAAATTTTTTGATTTTTTGTAGATATGAGGTCTTGCTGTGTAGCTCAGGCTGGTCTCGAACTACTGGCCTCAAGAAAATTTCCTGCCTCGACCTCCCAAAGTGCTGTGAGCCATTGTGCCTGGCCCTCATATTATACTTAAAATGTTATATTCACTTCTCAGTCTTCCAATGAAACCTTTTAAAAAAGTAACTCACAGACTTCCATTTCCTGCTCCTCACACCTGGCTGAGCCTGCATCATTGGAAGCGATACAGTAGTACTGCCCCGAGTCCTCCTTGTGAACGGCACTGAACACCTGTTTCAGGGAGCAACAAGTGGGTCATTAGACCAATCGATAGGGCAGATTTCTGAGGGGACAGGGAAGCTGAGAGCCCCATGAGATCCTGCCAAGTCCAGAATGTGGCCAAAGGCCTGTGTGTTTGCTTTTGGTTCCCCTGTGGCTTTCCAGGCGCTGTGCTGGGTTCTCTCTGACATGCTTTCCTGACACTCTTGCCTGAGACCCACCAATGACAAGATGCCCTTGGCACATGGAGACACCAGGGCTGGCGACATCCAGAATGAGAGGGGAGCTTTACTGTTCTTCCAGCAGAGGGCACTCTGATAATGGCTACTCCTTGGGCAACAGTTGGCAATACATAGAGGATCCCATTCTCATCCACCCGATGACTACATGGAGTTGGATATTCCAGACCAAAAAGTGATTTTCAAAAATAACTAGATATAGCAAAAGCCTGGTGTGGTTTGCTGGTGAGATCAGCTGGTCCTCTAGTGTGTGACCAATCTGTTTCCTCTCCTCTCCTACTGGGTTCTGAAATTTCACACGTTTTATCCATAAAGTACTTCAGTATGTATCTCTAGAAAATAAGGACTTTTAAAAACCATAACCCCAATACCTCTATTATGCCTAAAGTAGTTAACAATTGCTGAATATCATAAAAAATCTTGCTAGTAACCAGATTTCCTTGATTGTCTCACAATAGTCTTAACAGTTCATTATCCAAATCAGTACCCTAACAATGTCCACCCATAACATTTGCTTACTATCCCTCCTGAGTCTCTTAACCTACATGTTCTCTTCCTTTATTTTACCCCTTAAAACTTGTTTATAAAAGAAAGAAGGGTTTTTTCTCCCACAGAATCTCCAGCGTTCTGGATTTTTAGCTCCCGTCTTATAAAGTTGTTTCATGTCTCTTTTTAACAATTGTTCTTTCCTCAGTAAGCATCCCTTGCCCCCAATAAAGTCATCTCCATTCTCACCTCTTAGAAGAGATCTTACCAGAGTGCCTGTTTCAGAGTTTAAGATGAAAGAGGAATTTCGAAATCTGGGGTTGGCTCTGGAATCTGTCGGCAGCGGCACGTCGTTGCGGTACCAGCTGTAGTGAGGCCGGGGATAGCCCTCGCTCTCCTGGCAGTGCAGCGTGGCCATCTTGCCCACAGGTACAGCCTTCGGCACTCTACAGACAGGGGTGACTGGCTTCACTGTGGGAGAGCAGGGGCTGGTGTTTACAACCTCAGCAAAATGGCTCTATTTTATCAAAGCCCACAGTAAACTGGCTCCAAAGACATGAAGCCAGCCACGGGGCTCCTGCACCACTGCATTCTCCCTCTCAGCTCATCCAACTCCTTCCATCTACTGGAGGGAGCTGTGGAGAAGAAAGGACGCTAAAGCTTCTCCAGGTGGAGGGAGCAATAGAGGCTCCACTTCTCTCTCACCTTCTACCTCAAGTCAGCAGTCTCAGTTCTAAGGGGTCTGCCATCCCTGAGTCATGTGATAGCCTCAAGAGGAAAAGCGATCAAAGGACAAATTGATGTGTTTTATTCCATAGAGACTCATCAGGCTTGAAAGGGGCAAGAACATCTTATTTCACATGGGCTCCTACCTTGCACAGTTAGCTCAATAACAATCTCGTCAATTTCTTTGCGGTCATTTCGAGCAACAACCTCACAGCGATAAAGAGCAGAGTCTTTCCGTGTCACATTCCAGATCTTCAGGGAAGTCTTCCCCAGTAGTTCTGCACGACCTGCCAAGTCTCCTGTAAAAAAGAAGAAACAAGCCGGGTTCGGTGGCTCAGCCTGTAATCCCACGCCTTTGGGAGGCTGAGGTGAGTGGATTGCCTGAGCCCGCGGGTTCAAGACCTGCCTAGGCAGCGAGACCTCATCTCTACAATAAATCAAAAAATCAGCCGGGGGTGGTAGCGCGCACCTGTAATTCCGGCTACTTGGAAGGCTGAGGCGGAAGGATCGCCGGAGCCCAGCAGGTCGAGGCTGCGGTGGCCGGGAGCGGCCACTGCACTCCAGTTTGGGCGACCGAGTGAGACTCCAACTCAAAGAAAAAAAAAAAAAAAGAAGAAGAAACAGGACACTAAAAAACTCTTTAAAGATGTCTTTGCCACTTGAAGAGGGTAGTTTCTGGCGTCAGAATCTGATGCCACAGTAAGAAGATCACAGATAGGCTTCTGTTTCTAATACCATGTAACAGAAGTGGACTCCCTGAGGAAAGGAACTCTTACTATTCCAGTTTGTAACCTGAGCATCAAAAACAGTCACTGGTGTGTAAGAGGCATTCATTACATGTGTTTCTGGAACCTCATCTTCTTCTCATCATTCCCAAGAGGAACTCCCCATGAAGAGAAAAACAAAGTAAACAGAGAACAACCGACATTTCACAAATGATGCTGGGACAAATGGATGTCTACATGCAAACAAATAGTTAAACTTCTTCTGCACCTCATATTACAATGAAGATCTAAAACAAGAGTTAAAGTTGTAACACTCTTAGCAAAAAGGCATGAGCATAAATGTTCATGACCTTGGATTAGGCAATGGTTTCTTAGGTATGACATCAAAAGCAAAATTACACACACCAAGTAGTTATCTTGAACTTCACCAAAATTAAAAATGTTGTGCTTCAAAGGACAAAAGCAGGTAAAAAGACAATCCTCAGCCAGGCTCGGTGGCTTAGCCTGTAATCCCGTGCCTTTGGGAGGCTGAGGTGAGTGGATTGCCTGAGCCCGCGGGTTCGAGACCCGCCTGGGCAGCGAGACCTCATCTCTACAGTAAATCAAAAAATTAGCTGGGCAAGGTAGCACGCGCCTGTAATTCCGGCTACTTGGAAGGCTGATGCGGAAGGATCGTCAGAGCCCAGCAGGTCGAGGTTGCGGTAGCTGGGAGCGGCCACTGCACTCCAGTCTGGGCGACAGAGTGAGACTCCAACTCAAAAAAAAAAAAAAAAAAAAAAAGACAATCCTCACAATGGAGGAAAATATCTACAAATCATATGTCTGAAAAACAACAAATAAGGAAGGAGTTAGGAAAAATAACACAAAAAAGTAGAAACTAAACCTGACAACTAGTGACAAGTATATGAAAGACTTACTGTGATATAATAAAAACAAGAAGATGCTTATGACAGAAGATGAACATTGTCAACATTTTCTAATAAAAAGGTTGGTTATACAGAAATCATTAATAGAGAATTATAATTTTTACCATGTATCAACATAGTAAATAAAAATTTACCAGGGTGCTTTTGGTACAGTCTTGTACAGAGGCAAGAGAATAGACCAAGCAGATTCTAGCTTTCCTCCAGTCCTCTTATTTTGTGGGGTCAATAGTCTCCCTTGTACTCCCCATCTCTGTGGTTAAGCGTAAGATATTTAGGTCCCAGAAAAGGAAAGTTCTTTTAAGAAAAGGCTCTCAGCCGGGCTCGGTGGCTCAGCCTGTAATCCCGCGCCTTGGGAGGCTGAGGTGAGTGGATTGCCTGAGCCCGCAGGTTCAAGACCCGCCTGGGCAACTTGGCGAGACCTCATCTCTACAATAAATCAAAAAATTAGCCGGGTGTGGTAGCGAATGCCTATAGTTCCAGCTACTTGTAAGGCTGAGGTAGGAGGATGGCCAGTGCCCAGCAGGTCGAGAATGGCCGGAGCCCAGCAGATCGAGGCCGAGAGCGTGCCACTGCACTCCAGTCTGGGTGACAGAGTGAGATTCCAACTCAAAAAAAAAGAAAAGAAAAGAAAAGAAAAAAGAAAAGGCTCTTTCCTGGTTTCTCTGATGATCTAAGCTACACGTACAGGGTTTAGCAGGGTTAGCCTAAGTAGCCAAGAAAACGAACTTGTTTTCTGAGAGTAACATTTCCATCTCTTCAAAAATAAGGGGTGAAGGAGGGACCTCACATTAGTGGGAAAGCACACTTTTAAGAGCCTCTGACTCCTGACAACACTGAGAACCCATAGCAGAGACCATACTTGTGGTAATTTCTATATCTTTCTCAGCTAGACTTCTCTCGACACTCTGGTGGTGCCCCACTCAGAATCTGCATTTGAACCTGTTTATCCTTCCTTCCTGCTGGAAGGAAGGTGCATCCCTCCACTCCAGACTTCTGTTACTGCTCCCTCCCCCTTCCTCAGCAAAGCCCAGGCCTAGCAAGTCTCCCTGTGAGTCCCACCACTGCCCTTCACTTCAGCTCAGGTTGGCCATTGGCTCCCTGCCACGTTCTGCAAAATAACTCTGCCATGGTGCCTTTCCTCTGAGTGTTGCCCATCTCCAGCCTCTTCTCTACAAAGTAGCCATTCAACCTTCTAAAGCACAGATGTAGCCATAGCACCTCCTCTCAGAACCTCTCAGTAGGCCCCCAGCAACTAACTTTGCTTACTTGGCATTCTGTGTGGCCTGCTTGGCTGGGAAACTTCTCCAGCCTCCTCTGCCCCTCTCTGCCCAGCTCCAGCTTTGGTGGGAAACATACTGCCAGGCTGTCTGTTGCTGCACTCCACACACAGCATTCTCTCCTGTACCACCAACTCTCTCCACACACACCTTGCCACCGTGCTAACCAGTCATCCTTCACACTGTGCCTGAGGCCATTCTGGGGGGCCCTCCCTAGCCACCATCCTTCTCATACTTGTGCTATTGCAGGGCACCCTATGCTTTCTTCCCACAGGGCATCCCCAGCACCAAGCCAAGGACATGGTGGATGGCTCAGTAAATCTGGGTTATCGCCTTGCTGCTACATGTGATCCTTCTGAGTAACTCACTCATATCACTCATCCAGGGACCACGAAGAGAAGATGGCCTAGGAAAATGTTCACTTTGATTTCTCAAAAAGATGGGCTATGAACAGATTAAAATCCTAGTCACTGAACTGATATTTATTGAAACTGGGTGACAGGTACTATACTATTCTCTTTTCTTTTGCATATGTATGACATTTTCCATAATAATACATTTTAATAAAAACCCAAGATCCTGGCTACAGATGCAGATTACCAGTCTGAAGTAAGAGGTCAGCAGGCAGAGAAGACTACTGGATCATACCCTGAATATTGTTGTCAAAAAACACATATGTGGTTTGGTCATCTTGAATTTTCTTCCATTCAATCCTAGGGTCATTTGTCTGTGAATCCGTAATGATACAAGACAGTTCCACGCCTAATGAGCAAAGAAAAAAAAGAATGCTCAGTGAATGTGGAATGCTTCTAGGTTCACTTATATAACCAGACTTGTAAACTATCTGTAGTTTAAGAGAGACCTCTCCTGCAGATTAAAAACCTAGCCACCTCCAAGCTCTAAGAGACTGAGGAAAGATAAGTTTTGCCAGAAAAACACAATTAGCAAGGATTTTTCTAGATAGAGTACACCATCCATCCCTTAAGCACTCTGCTTGTATATAAGAAATTTCTTGGCTGGGCGCAGTGGCTCACACCTGTAATCCCAGAACTTTGGGAGGTCGAGATGAAAGGCCCACGGGTTCCAGACCAGCCTGGGCAAACTGGTGAGACCTCATCTCTACAGTGAATCAAAAAATTAGTCAGGCGTGGTGGTGCCTGCCTGTAGTTCCAGGTACTTGGAAGGCTGAGGCGGAAAGATCACCTGAGCCCAGCAGGCTGAGACTGTGGTGGCCATGAGTGTGCCACTGTACTCCAGCCTGGGAGACAGAGTGAGACTCCAACTCAAAAAAAAAAAAAAAAAGAAATTTCTTTGTTGTGTAATCACAAAGCTGGGCAGGAATCAGATGCTAGTCAATATAAAACCTGCAGAGTTCACTGTTAGGTCTGCTGACCGATGCTTCACTGACATGTATGCACTGTTGAGTGGTCACCCCTTGGTACAATATAGAGATGGGTATGTGTCCTGAGGTGGCTGCAGGACTACAAAATGTCCATTAGATGGTGCTCGCTCTCCTCAGTGTCTTCCTTGTACTTACTTTCAAATTCTTGTACCACTGGGTTTCGGTTGCTGGATTTGAGATTTACAGCCTCTATCAAGCAGCCTGAGGGAAAAAAGAGAAGCAAAATCAGACACAATGCATCTCTCAAACAGCAGAGAAACCCTGGACTGAGGTTAGGTTTTTCTCTTCTATATAGGCTATAGTCACTAACCACAGAGAATGGAAAAATGTTATATTCCTCAATAAAGTCTCCTAGGCATGGCTTTCTCTCTGACCTTCACTGGAAGGAACCAAAAGAAAGAGTTCTGAGAATTTACTCTCCTTCTTAGTCCCAGAACAAAGCATCTAGAGCTTGAAAGTCTTTTCTCTAAACATTTCCTTCTTGCTTAGGGTCATCATAAACCCCCTGACACCTCTAGCCCAGACCAGCATGAGCCTTCTTCTGTCATTCCTCACTTCTCCTCCAGGCTTCCAATCCTGTAAAGGCACCTTGGTGCCCCTTCTGGATGGCAACGACACTCTCTGGGTACAGTTATCAACCAGTTAAGAGTTCACCTCACTGTATTAGTATCTAACCCAGTGGTTTTAGTCCAGGAAGATGTTTTCATCAGTCTTTGGTGAAATGAGAAAAATAATAATAATATGGTGATTTTCATGAAGCTAAGTTTATACTACTGATGAAATCAGGATATGCTACTTGCATGGTAATGCCTTTAAAAACTAACTTCTGGCTGGGCTCGGTGGCTCAGCCTGTAATCCCAGCACTTTGGGAGGCCAAGGCGAGTGGGTTGCCTCAACCCTCAGGTTCAAAACCAGCCAGGGCAACTTGGCGAGATCTTGTCTCTACAAAAAAAAAAAAACACACACACAAAAATTAGCCAGGCGTGGTAGTGCTCGCCTATAGTTCTGGCTACTTGGAAGGCTAAGGCAGAAGGATCACCAGAGCCCAGCAGGTTGAGGCTGTGGTGGCTGAGAGGCATGCCACTGCCCTCCAGCCTGGGTGACAGAGTGAGACTCCAACTCAAAAAAAAACAAACCCCAAAACCACAAAAACCCCACCTAATTTCTGATTCCTCAGGTGTTTCAGCAAACATTGGAAACCAGTTTATCAAGGTCTCAAAAAATAATCTTGAGAGAAGATCGAGTAGGTACACTGACCATCTATAAAATGTCATTTAGCTGCCTGGTCTCTAAGAAAATACGCCATCCCCAAAGAAGGCCTTCATTCAGAACACCCTCATGAAGGTTTCTGGTCTTGGCTTATTCTACCAGCTAAAGAAAATGTGCAGAACAACTTGTACTCTGAGCTGCTCTCTAACTCCTTGCACATGAGGCAGTCTGCTCACCACAGCAAGTCATTTTCTTCCTTTCTTTATCTGATTTAATGATCCAGCTACTAGTATCCACACCAAGCACACATTTTGATTCTTTCTTTCTAAACAGTAAGACAGCACTAATTCTAGCAGAAGTCTTAAAGAATCTAATAAAAAGGAATGACACACAGAAGTATAATATGCTTGAGTTGCTATTAGTTTCTAAAACACTCACTTCTGCCAAAGGTTATAGAAATAAGACAAGTGAAGGTAATTTTATGTTGTTTTGTATAACCATGAGCTACTCTTTCTGGAGGCCAGAAATACATCCCATGCATGTGCAGCACTTTCTAATTTCTTCTTTTCTCTCTCTCTCTCTCTCTTTTTTTTTTTTTTTTGAGTTGGAGTCTCACTCTTGTCACTCAGGCTGGAGTGCAGTGGCACGCTCACAGCCACCGCAGCCTCAACCTGCTGGGCTCAGGAGATCCTTTCACCTTAGCCTTCCAAGTAGCTAGAACTATAGACATGTACCATCATGCCCGGCTAATTTTTTTTAATTGTAAAAATGAGGTCTCACCAAGTTGCCCAGGCTGGTCTCAAACCCCTGGACTTAGGCAATCCTCTCACCTCCGTCTCCCAAAGTGCTGGGATTACAGGTGTGAGCCACCGTGCCCAGCTTCTACTTCTTTTTCAAATTGAAGCTCCAACTTCAAAGAAGCTCCAATCCATTAATAAAGAACGATATATGATGTTCTAAGTCTCCACAAAGGCCACACAGGTTCCTTCTGAGGAAGTGATCACTATGATGTAGATGACACACTGAAACTCCGGCTAGAGTGCTGTGACCAGGGATCAGCTTCTGGCCCAAAGACTATCAAAGAGGCCTGAGAGCTAATGCATGAGAGCACAGCCCAAATGAATAATGTTTGGACAACCTAATCACAAAAGAAATATATTACAAATAGAGATAAGCTAGCTGGGCTCAATGACTCAGCCTGTAATCCCGCGCCTTTGGGAGGCTGAGGTGAGTGGATTTCCTGAGCCCACGGGTTCGAGACCCGCCTGGGCAACTTGGTGAGACCTCATCTCTACAATAAATCAAAAAAAAAAAATTAGCCGGGTGTGGTAGCGCGTGCCTGTAGTTCCAGCTACTTGGAAGGTTGAGGCGGAAGGATCGCCGGAGCCCAGCAG
>NW_007258123.1:459125-462458 GCF_000164805.1 Carlito syrichta | reverse complement strand
CTGCGGTGGCTGGGAGCGGCCACTGTACTCCAGTCTGGGCAACAGAGTGAGACTCCAACTGAAAAAAAAACCCCAAAAAACAAAAAAACCCAAATAGAGATAAGCTAATTCATCAAAATGGTGGAAATACTAGAGTTGGGAACAACAGATAACTAGAGGACATAAGAGGTAAGTAATATTCAGTTTTCATGAAGGCCAGTAAGCCTCTAAGGTAAACTTTACAATAAACCTCTAAGATAAACTAAATCAATTTGTTTCCTACAACTTCAAAGAAGCTAAAGTAATACTCCAAGATAAAGAAAATAATTGCCTTCTATCCTTCTGCACTGTGACAAAGGTCTCTACACTTTTTTTTTTTTTTTAGTTGGAATCTCACTCTGTCGCCCAGGCTGGAGTACAGTGGCACACTCATGCCACCACAGCCTTGACCTGCTGGGCAGGTGATCCTTCCCCCTCAGTCTTCCAAGTAGCTAGAACCAAAGGCATGTACCACCATGCCCTGATAATTTTTTGATTTATTGTAGAGATGAGGTCTCGCCATGTTGCTCAAGCTGGTCTCGAACCCCTGCATTCAGGCAATCCTCTCATCTCCGCCTCCCAAAGTGCTGGGATTACAAGTATGAGCCACCACGCCCGGCTTCCTATACTTCTTAATGAAGCCTTGGTCTGATCTCTCTAACTACCCTAGATAAGTTTCACAGGTAGCTTTTTATATCAATCCTAGAAGACAGTATGTCCCAAGGAGATTCCAGAATAGAGGACCACTTCAAGATAAGTAAAGTTCTAGCTTAAGTTATTATCTATAACAGCTGGGCCCTACATCAGCTAATGTCCTAAGCTGAGAGTCCTTTCTCATTCCGTTTCTTATTTTTTAATTAATTAATTTTTTGAGTAGAAGTCTCAACCTGTTGCCTGGGTTGGAGTACAGTGGCATGCTCACAGCCACTGTAGCCTCAACCTGCCGGGGTCTGGCGATCCTTCTGCCTCAGCTTTCCAAGTAGCTGGAACTACAGGCATGTGCCACGATGTCTGTCTTATTTTATTTATTTATTTATTATAGAGATAAGCTCTCATCAAATTGCTCAGGCTGGTCTCGAATCCCTGGACTCAGGCAATCCTCTCGCCTCTGCCTCCCAAAATTTGGGGATTACAGGCGTAAGCCACAAGCCTGGTTCTCATTCTGTTTCTAAACAATCCTTAAATTTATAAATATTCTAGAACTTGTTTCTTTTCCCATCCCCAATAGCCTCAGGTCCCACTTCAAAATTTAGTAATCACTGTGTAAAAGAATGGTACTATGTAGACTGGAAGCCACAAATCTAACACTGTAAGACATTGTAAGTAACTAAACTGGAATACTACCTGATGTCTGGGGATAAGATTTTGACATAACCAGTTAGGAGAGGGGTCTGGGCCAGCCTGCAGTGGTGGTACTGAAGTTGATGCACACATGGAATCCCAGTGCTATCAGAATACTCATGCTGAGACCTCATTATTTGAGATTGAGCAATGAGTTTTTTGGAAGGAGGAATAAAGGAAAACTGATAATCTGTCAAGCAGTGATGTTCCTATTTATTTACTTATTTATTTATTTATTTATTTTGAGTTGGAGTCTCACTTGGTTGCCCAGACTGGAGTGCAGTGGCCACTCCCGGCCACCACAGCCTCGACCTGCTGGGCTCCGGCGATCCTTCCGTCTCAGCCTTCCCAGTAGCTGGAATTACAGGCATGCGCTACCATGCCCGGCTGATTTTTTGATTTATTGTAGAGATGAGGTCTCGCTGCCCAGGCAGGTCTCGAACCCGAGGACTCAGGCAATCCACTCACCTCAGCCTCCCAAAGGTGTGGGATTACAGGCTGAGCCACCGAGCCTGGCTGTTGTTTCTATTTAATTTAACTTCATGTCTATCTTGGCCTGTCCATCAGACTCTAAATCTTTATTTTTATTAAGCACCTATTATGTACTAGATCCTGGTCTAGATATTAGAGATAATACATGAATAAAACAGGTAAAAATCTATGCTCTCATGGAGCTTACATTTTTGTATTAAAAACAGGTATATTTATTCATCTTTATTATCTTCAATGCCTGATTGCAAAACTTAAGACAAAGCTAGAATGATCAAAACTGTGTAAGACTCAAATAAAGACAAACACAAAGATTAATGGAATAGAATAGAAACTTCAAAAAGAAACTCACATATGTGGTCAAATGATTTATTTTATTTTATTTTATTTTATTTTTGAGTTGGGAGTCTCACTCTGTCGCCCAGACTGGAGTGCAGTGGCCGCTCCTGGCCACCGCAGCCTCGACCTGCTGGGATCCGGCGATCCTTCTGCCTCAGCCTTCCAAGTAACTGGAATTACAGGCATGCGCTACCATGCCCAGCTGATGTTTTGATTTATTGTAGAGATGAGGTCTCGTTGCCCAGGCGGGTCTCGAACCCGCAGGCTCAGGCAATCCACTCACCTCAGCCTCCCAAAGGCGCGGGATTACAGGCTGAGCCACTGAGCCCGGCTATGATTTTTAACAAGGATTATAAATCATTTAGTGAAGAAAGGACAATTTTCTAAACAAATGTTGCTGAGAAAACTGGATATTCACATGCAAAATGATGAAGTTGAACATCTATATCACACTATATACAAAAATTAGCTTAAAACACATCAAAGATCAAAATGTAAGAGCTAAAACTATAAAACTCTTAGAAGAAAACACATAGGAAAATCTTCATGACACTGGATTTGGCAGTGATTTCTTTCAAATGACACCAAAAACATAAGCCACAAAAGAAAAAATAGCTAAGAGGGACTTCATCAAAATTTAAAAATTACATGGAAAGTGGGCCAGGTACGGTATAGGCAACATAGCAAGACTACATCTCTACAAAAGATCAAAAAATTAGCCAGGCATGGTGGTGTGCACCTGTATCCCAGCTACTCAGGAGGCTGAAGTAGAAGGATTGCCTGAGCTCAGGAGGGCGAGGCCGTGGTGAGCTGTGAATGTGCCATTGCACTCCAGCCTGGGTAACAGAGTGAGATCCCAACTCAAAAAAATATATATTGAAAGAAGATGGTGGGGAAGTAAAGTACATTACCTACAGAAGAGGAAGGATAAGAATTACATCAGACTTCTCAGAAACCATGTAAGCAAGAAGAGAATAGGATGCTCCTACGTTAGGAGAATTACTTTTTTTTTTTTTTAGGAGGATTATTTTAACGCTGCTAAGAATATCTGTGTATGGATTTTTGTATGAACATGAGTTTCCTTTCATTTATTTATTTATTTTTGAGTAGGAGTCTCACTCTGTCACCCAGACTGGAGTGCAGTGG